>NC_043007.1:48587681-48615181 GCF_006345805.1 Octopus sinensis | reverse complement strand
TACTTGACTCAATAGGTCTCCTCAAGCACAGTAGGTCGCCCTACGATCCAAAGCACTTTGGAAGGGCTGGGGCTTCTATGTGAAGCTGGTGCAGGAAACAGCCATGAACCCACATTATTTTTCGGGTCTTCGCAGTCACAGCATATCTCCAGAGGTCTCGGTCTTCTGTCATTGCCTCTGTGAGACCCAACGTTCGAAGGTCATGCTTGACCACCTCATCCCATGTCTTCCTGTGTCTACCTCTACTCCAGATTCCTTCAACTGTTTGGGAGTGGCACTTCTTCACACATCTCTCCTCATTCATCCATAGTACATGACCATACCAGCACAGACGTCTCTCTTGTACGCCACATCCAATGCTTCTTATGTCCAGCCTTTCTCTCAGGGCACTTACACTCTGTCATGTATGCACACTAACATTACACATCCAGCGGATCATGCTAGCTTCATTTCTTTCAAGCCTACACATGTCCTATGCAGTCACAGCCCATGTTTCACTGCAAAAGCCCCCTAAAAGTTGAGAAATTAAATTATGTGGTATTCATACGTTTCTCAGGCATTATGTTAACAATGTAAGTACCAACAGCTATGAATTTAAACTGCATTGTTGATTTTGATCATCAGTACCTTATCTCTGCTTCATAGCCACTGATAAATGTTAATATATGAACTTCATGTTTTAGCATTTTAGCAGAGTTTGGAATGGACAGCTGTGATGTTCAAGCCTTTCCCAATGGTATTAGATATGTAAATGAAACACAGTTCCAAATGGAAAGTAAAAATAGGATGTTGGTTCAGTTATCTGAGAACTCTCCGCTCTCCAATAACATCCTCCACACCATCAATAAAATGTTATTGATTTTTCATTATTGGCTGTTTTGGGTGAGAAAATTATTTAGTTTCACTTGAATAAGTAAAGATACAGGTTTTTTTTTTCTCCGAGAAGCATCAATATTAATGAAGAATGATAGCTCTAAGTACATTGCACTTGGGAAGATTTTGTAAAATTATTTGGTTTTCTTCCTCTGAGAGTAAAACTGACAGAATTCAGGAATCTAACAAATGCATGGTAATCTAAGCTCTCTGTTTACAACTAGAAATAACATCAGCTGTGTACAGTCACTTACATCATTATCATCGTCATTGTCGTCGTCGTCATCATCATCATCATCATCATCATCATCATCTTCATCATCATCATCATCATCATCATCATCATCATCATCATCGTTTAACATCTGTTCTCCATGCTGGCATGGGCTGGATGCTTTGACAGGACCCAGTAAATCAGAGGAATGCATTGGGCTCCAGTGTCAGCTTTGGCATGGTTTCTGTCCTCTTCCTAATGCTAACCACTTTACAGTACTAGGTGTTTTTCTCATAATACAGGCACTAGTGAGATTGCTAAATAATTTGCAAGACAAAGAAAAGAAAAAGGAAAAGAAGAAGCACCCTTGACTGAATGCGACTATTTAAGAGAGATGGAGGTGTTGAAGTATGAGAGAGGGACAAGTACAGGTGTCTGGCTATAGAAGCTATTCAGTATTTTATTAGGGTGGATGGAAGTAGTTGGGAAGAAGATAAAGATGACGGTGATGGGATGCCACAGTGAACTCTCAAGGTACAAGAAGGTGAGCATAAAAGAGATTATAGACAATGGATTGGGGTGGAAATGTAGGATAATTTCATAAGAGTACAAGAGGAGGGTAACTGATGGTTGTATATGGGGGTGGAGGTGAATATAGTGAGTAATGGAGAAGGGTAGAAGTGTGGATGACAGGGAAATATCAATATGTAGGGGGCAGTAAGGTGACAGAAACAGAAGTATATGTATCATATATGTACAATCATCATCAGTGTCAGCGTCATCGTCAACATCATCATCATCATCATTGTTTAATGTCTGCTTTCCATGCTGGCATGGGTTGGATGGTTTGACTGAAAACTGGTAAACCAGGGAGCTGTACCAGGTTCCAATCTCATTTGGAAAGGTTTCTACAGCTGGATGCCTTTCCTATTGCCAACCACTCCAATAGTGTAGTGGGTGCTTTTTATGTGCCACCAACATAGATGCCATTGATGTGACACTGGCATCAGTCACGACTATGATCTCACTTGGCTTAACAGGTCTACACAAGCATGGTATATTGCTAAAGTCTTGGTCACCTGTCACTGCCTCCGTGAGGTCCAACGTTTGAATGGTGCTTTTTATATGCCAGTCAGGTGGCACTGGCATTTGCATTTACTTGAAGGATGTGCTCAAAGCAAAACTGGGCAAGAACATATGTGCTAGACTCTTCAATAGCACTGTCCTGTCTGTGTATTTATATGCCAATGAGATGTGAACTACGACAAAAAGGGAAGAACATCAATTGGCTATGACACAAAGGCAATAGAAACATCTACGCTAGGAATATCATTGCATGAGTATATCCAAAATGAAATGATTTGGGAACAGAGCTGAACAAATGATATAATTGCAGAATATCAAAAGCACAAGTTTCACTGGGCCAGATATGTCACAAGGTTCAAAGAGACAACAGGAGGATCCATGAAGTTGCTGAGTGGTATCCAAGAGATCAGAAAAGGCTTTTTAGACTATCTCCATGATGACAGGAAGCTGATTTAGTTAAATGATTTGGGCCAAGAATGGTATGCTCAAGAAAGAGATGGAAGTGCATTGTGACTGGTGATGCATAACTACATTTGATAGTCTGGTTTATATAGTAACATAGTGATATAGTTATGATAACAGGTTCATAAGTGGAAAAAACATTGTGCTTAGCTATTAAGTGTATAATTCCTTTGAAAGGGTTATTTTTGATCATCATATAATAGTTGCCAGAATTTTAATGAGCTTACACAACAACAAAAATATTAAAAAATTTCTGCCATAAAACAGGTTTTCATTTCACAACAAACAAATTCATCAACAATACATAATCTCAGACAAACATAGGCTTGAGGTGTGGCAGATGTAACCAGCTCCTTGAATGCAAAATATAACAATATAGCAACATATGATCATTGTGTCACTTCATATCAATAAGCTACAGAAGAATCTTTTACCTCCAATGGGAGTCTGAAGTAAGTATAGAGAAGCACAGTCAGTTGAAAAGTACTAACCACTTAAAGTCAACCAAATCTTCAAGGACAAATATCAAATTTAAAAGAGCTCAATAAAATCTTACTTATATTTATGAAAAGAACGACAGAAATATATTGAAAGGAAAATATATCTGATTGTAGACACAGCGGTAAACAATCAATCCTCCCTGCTTTGGCTAATGGCCAATGAAATTAGTGGCAGAAGAAGTATGAATAAGTTAAAACGAAAAGCTACGAGTCTTCAGTAATGATTAAATAAGCCAAAAGAGCATTTCCTGAAAAGTTCTTGACAATCTCCCATCAGTTTCAGATACACCCATAGAAACTGCTATTAAATATAACCTTGACTTCAAATTTGGTGACAAACTTTAGATGAACTCATAGAAGTACTGAAAAGGGTGAAAATCAGGAAGGTAACAAGATTTGATATGTCATTAGTATTTTAGGAGACAGAGGCATTCTAGAAGACAGAGGCATACTAGAGGACAAAGGCATTCTAGAGGACAAAGGCATTCTAGAAGGCAGAGGCATCTTTTAATGATGTAATGTAGTTTACAATCAAAACATTTTTGGGAAATTAGCCAACGGTTGTATTCTTCCATTCTCACTCAAAGAAATTTAGATCTAGTTTAAAACTACTGAGGAATTATGTTAATGGTGACAAAATCAAATATCTATGACAAACTGTTGCTGAAATATATGACTATGATGAAACCAAAATAAATTCATGAAAAATTGGCAGTTAGAAGATTCATTGAAAAGTTAGAGTAGCAAATCTACAAAGTCTTACATTCCCGCCATGACCATCCCATAAATTTTATATATCTAAGACTGCAGTATTCAAAGTGGCTTTTTTTTCAGCTGATAAGTTCTGAGGAAATTGGTGAAGTCTGTGAGTTTGGATATGTGTGTTATTTGTGAAGAGTCAAGGATGTCTCATCGTCTGAGAGAGGTGGGTGGGCAGACAGGCAAAAAAGACAAAGAAGCAGACTGACAGGCAAACAAACTGACAGATTGACAGAGAGATACTCCATGAGCCTATGGGGGAGACTACATGGTTGCTCAAAATGCTTGAAATGGTAGCTGAAAAAAGCTTCTCTTTTTGCTTTATGATTTATCCAGAGGGAAAGGAATGCCCATGTCTTATTTTTCCAATATTTCCCATGACAATGGAAAGAAATTATATTCACACATGACACCGAGCCTGAATGTTTGCAACATAACAGACCCTCTACTTAAGACACAATGAACAGATGGTCACATTAAATTGGGTGATAAAGAAACAGCCTCAAAATGGCCATTTCCTCTTGCTTGGATGGTTTAAAAAAATATGAGAAATCAAGATCTTAACTTGATACATCATGGATTTGAGAGTATAGAGTACACATATAAGATAATCAGAGTACAAACAATAAAATAATCAGATAACAGACTACATTTAAAAGATGATTAGAGAGTACAAACTACATTTACAAATTAACAAGTAAGTATAGACTACATGTACAGGATAATCAGAGTACAAACTACATATACAAGATAATTAGAGTACGGAGTGCATGAACAGCATAATTAGAATATAAATTACATGTGCAAGATAATTAGAGGGTACAACTATAGCTATCAAATAATTAGGGAGTACAAGCTGTATTGTTTATCTTTTATCTTCTACTTGTTTCAGTCATTAGACTGCAGCCATGCTGGGGGCACTGCCTTGAGGAATTCTTAGTTGAATGAATTTACCCTAGCACTTCATTTTTTTAAAGCATGGTACTTATTCTATCAGTCTCTTTTACTGATTTGCTAAGTTATGGGAACATAAACACATGAACATCACTTGTCAAGTGGTGGTGGGAGATAAACATAGAAACAAAGACGCACACACATATAGATACAAATATATACATATATAAGACAAGCTTCTTTCAGTTTCTGTCCACCAAATCCACTCACATGGCTTTGGTAGACCCGAGGCTATAGTAGAAGACACTTGCCCAAGGTGCCACACACTGGGACAGAACCCAGAACCACATGGTTGGGAAGCAAGCTCCTTACCACACAGCCATGCCTGCTCAAAATAATTAGAGTACAGACTGTATGTATAAAACTATCTGAGTACAGATTATTTAATTAATTTTATAAAATAATCTGAGTACATGTATAATATAATCAGAGTATAGGCTACATGTATAAGACAGAGTACAGACTACACATACAAAATAATTAAAGTACAGGCTACACATATGAGATAATCAGCATACGTACTATATGCACATGATTGGAGAATGTACTACAGTTACAAGATAATTAGAGTACTAACTACACGTACATGATAATCCCATAAGATTACTCTGTAACTATGGTACCATCATCAGCTGTTGTGTTCTATAACATGATTGATGTTTCTGCAATAGAAAGTACATGATATATATACTCTGAGTATGTATGTGTGTGTGTTTTCATGTGGACATGTGTAGATGTTTGTATGGAAGTGTACCTGGATATGTGTGAATGTGTGTGTGTGTGTGTATGTATCAATGTGAATACATGTGTTTTTTGATATATTTGTGCATAGCTATGTTTTTTTTGTGTGTGGGTATGTGTACATTTGTGTGTGTATGCATATGCATGTATAACAAAATGTTTGTGAATGTGTGTATGTTATAGTGCATGTCTGAGATTGTGGGTGTTGGCAGATGGATATATGCATGTGCCTTTGTGTGAATGTGTGAGTGTAAAAGAGTGTATATATAGGTGTATGTTGTGTGTGAGAGTCTGTATGTGTGTGTTGCGTAAGACTGTGCACATGTGTATGCTGTGTGAGTGTATAAATGTTGTTTGAGTGTGTTTATGATGTGTGTGTTTGTATGAGAGTGCATACATAGGTGTTTAGTGTGAGAGTGTATGGTGTGAGTGTATGATGTGCATATGTGTGTGTGTATGTATGTGTGTGTGTGTGTGTGTGTGTGTGTGTGTGTGTGTGTGTGTGTGTGTGTGTGTGTGTGTGTGTGTGTGTGTGCATGCTATCACATATCACTACTTATTGAGATGTCCTAATCCATTAAGTGAGACTGTTGTAAGATGAGAGAGAATATGGCAGGAGAGTAAACATCTTAGTCAGTTGCCTACTTTCTGATGTCTGTCTTCATTTTCCTAGCTGCCATAAAAAAAGTAACCAAGTAAATGGTTTGATTCAGTTGATAGCCCCAATCCCTGTTTTCTTCCTTCAATATGTCTGTGTTTCTGTTGAGACTTAACTATGTATTTTCACTGATTTTGAAATTCTAACACCCTCTTATCCCACCCTCTCTGTCATCCTACCTGAGACTACTCCCTACTCTCTTTGTTTCTATGATTCTCTCTGGGTCCTCACTGCCATCATCTGTTTTCTCTTATTTATGTTCATTCTTGCCCTTACAATGTGGATTTGTCATTTTATTTACCATATAACTGCTTTGGAAACCATGAAGTGAAATTGTTTTTGCAATTGGCTTACATCACTCTCTTGGTACAACATTAATGCTGTCCAGCAGGCAAGAGTAGACCATGACATGCTGGCATCAGTGTCTTTATGCAGCAGCTGGATGATAGGTCACCATCTGAGAGTGGTCTATCATGGACATATGTACACATTATTGGATGGCTGCTGACTCTTAGGAGTTCCTCCACTCTTTGTCAGGTCTTTTTTTTAAGACCTGCAGAGTATCCAAAGTTGCTGACATAAGCTTATCAAGTCATGTCAAAGCCATGAAAAGTCATAGTCACTACGATTGACTGCAGATAGATAGCCTTGGAGTCCCCCATCCCACTACAGAAACCATCTTTTTATCCTTATCATTTCATCCCTCCTTTTATCAGTAACCACTGACACTTATCCTTTCTCATTCTCCATCCCCAGAAAATGCTCCCTCTACTACCCTCCCTACTACCACACTTTCACAACTATAAATCTGTTTCTCTCACCATTCTTTATCCTCCCTCATCACCTTGCCTAAAATAATCACATTGTCTATCTGTCTTCAATCTCTTTCTCCCTCTCTTCTCTAGTCTCCTTCAGTTATAGGGGCTTCTTTAAATCCTACAAATTTCAAGGTGACCCAACAGGTGTTGGTGACATGAAAAAGCATCCTGTAAAACTCTCTAAAGTGGCTGGGATCTAAGAAGATTTGATTCAACTGAATCAAAGCATTTATATTGGTAGGATACTAAGAAAATGAAGATAGATATGAGAAAGTAAGCAACTGACTAAGGTGTTTTCTGTCCTGCCAAGATCTCTTTCATCTAACAACAGCTGTACTGAATGAATTAGGGCAACATCACAGTGAGTAGTGATAAGTGAAAGCTTTCAATCAGTCATAGAAACCATATTAAAACAGACCTGGAGCATGATGCAGTCCTCTGACTTGTCAGATCTTGTTGAATCATACAACCCATGCAAGCATGGAAGATGGAGATTAAATGATAATGAAGGAAGATTTCTGGTCTAATCACTAGACAAGTAGACCTTTGTAATTTCTAAAGCTTCAGCCAAGCTACAAAAACATGAGGGGTGCTGTTACATTTCACCTTAAAAAAATAAAATCTATGCAACTACTTCTCTCTCTAAAACAGTATCTCACATGAAATCTTTTTTAAGAATCTAGATCTGAAGAAAAGATAGGCTTCTAGAAGACTAAAGCATACATTAAAATGATGAACTTGACATTAAAACCTTTCATCTGTCTTGGAGACTCTTCTTAGAGTTTCCCAGAATGGTGATGCCCTCTCTGTCTCTTTCTTTTTTTAAATATGGTTTACTGTAGTAGAATGCTGGCTAAGATGGCTATAGTTGCTCAATAAAGACACTATCACCAACATAACAGCATAAATGTCACCAGTACTAGTACCACCAGTACCAGCAGTAGCAGAAGCATCTCCCATCACCAGCACCAGCACCACCACTACCCCACTGCCACCGTTGCCGCCGCCGCCACCACCACCACCCCACTGCCGCCGTTGCCGCCGCCACCACCGCCACCATCATCACCGCCACCACTTCTACTGCTACTTCCACTGGTGCCACCACCATCTCCATCCACAACAACAATGATAACAGGACAAACAACGCTACTACCAACAATGACACAAACACCACCATCACCCCAACCAACACAACAATAACGACAGACATCGTCATTAACCCTTTTGTTACCAACCCGGCTGAAACTGGTTCTGGCTCTGAGTACAAATGTCTTGTTTTCATAAGTTTTGAATCAAAATCTTCCATCAAACCTTAGTCACAATTTATGTTCCTATCACTAGCTTAATGATAACTAAGTTATTTTACTAAATTCTTTGTTACATTTAAAATAATTGAAAGAAATACAGAGCATTACAAAATAAACACAGTAATGAAAGGGTTAAACAGATATCATTATCATGTTTTGTAAATGTTTTTGGGGTCACATGTCAAGTCAGTTCCATAATTTGCTGCCATCTTCTTCATCCTGACCTCTAACACAGCATCACATGACATAAATCATCTTTAATTTAGCCTCCAAATTGTAGGAGAGGAGTGCACCGTGCACTCCCTATAATATCTAGAGAGTTTCTGAGTATAGTCGTATGTGTGTGTGTACGTGTGTGTGTGTGTGTGTGTGCATGTCAGTGTGTGTGCATCTGAGTTTGTGTGTGTGTCAGTGGGTGCATATATATTAAATGTATCTCTATGAAAGAACAGATCTGTCTGTGTATTTCTGTGTGTGAATACGAGTGAGTACATGTCATCATCATCATCATCGTTGTTGTCGTCGTCGTCGTCATCGTCGTTTAACGTCTGCTTTTCATGCTGGCATGGGTTGGACAATTTGATTAAGGGCTGGCAAACCAGGTGGCTGAACCACGCTCCAATCTGATCTAGCAAGGTTTCTACAGCTGGATACCCGTCCTAACACCAATCACTCCGAGAGTGTAGTGGGTGCTTTTTACATGCCACCAGCATGGGTGTCAGTCAAGCAGAACTGGCATCAGCCACAATGGGGATTTCACTGATTCAACAGGTCTTCTCAAACACAGCATATTGCCCAATGACTGAAGGGTACTTTTAAACAGGCCAGTTATGTGACACTGGTAATGGCCATGGCTATGATCTCACTTGGCTTGACAGGCCTTCTCAAGCACAGTATATCTCGAAAGGTCTTGGTCACTTGTCATTGCCTCTGTGAGGCCCAACATTCGAAGACTGTGTGTATATATATGTATATATATATATATATTATATATAACATAATATACAGGGTGTTTCAAAGAATTTGATTTCATTTGAGATGTAAATATCACAGAAACTACATAATCAAAGCAAATGAAATTAAACAAGCTTAATGTTGAACAACATAAGATTTATTGTTCCAAATTTGAATGAGAAATTCAATGGTATGTGGATTCCATGAACGATTTCACAAATGTTCAATATGCACACCGCCTGAGATATAGCCCACAATCCAACTCCTCCCAAACATGCTGCAACATGTCTTGTGTAACAGTCTCCAGTGCAATAGTGATTCTCTGCTTGAGTTCCTCTAGGTTTACAGGAAGAGTGGAGACATAGACCAGGACCTTCACATAGCCCCAGAGATAAACATCACAAGGTGTCAGGTCAGGTGAATGTGGTGGCCATTTCAACAGCACATTGTCTTCATCACCAGTACACCTGATCCATCTTCCTCACAGATTGTCATTGAGATAAGCCTGCACAGTGGGCTTCCAGTGAGGTGGAGCCCCGTCCTGTTGAAAAACAAAGTCTTCATATTCTTTTGCAATGAGCTCATCCATTAGCCAGTTCTGAAGCATTTGCAGATAAACATTGCCAGTCACATTTCCCTCAAAGAAAAATGGGCCATGAAGATGGTTCTTGGAAATGGTGCAGAACACATTCACTTTAGGTGAGTCCCTCTCATGCTCAACTGTGGCATGGAGATTTTCTTCACCCCAAATGCAAACATTATGCTTATTGACTTTGCTATTTCTATGAAATGTAGCCTCATCACTGAAAACAAGATGTTCCTTGAACTCAGCTTCTTCAAGTTTCTTTTGCACATGAACACAGAATTGTTTGTGCTTTCACTTGCCATCTGCTGATATGGCCTGAACAAGCTGCAGCTTGTAGGGTTTCATTAGCAAGCATTTCCTCAGGACATGCCAAACTATTGTTGGAGGAATCTGGGTTTCCAAACTTCTTCTCCTTATGGACATCTTGAGGCTTCGCAAGAGTTTTTGTCAAATTCCCTTAACTGTCTCTTCCGAGACATTCAGATCCTTTTGCCCTGCACAGACAGCCTTCCTCTTTGAATTTTTTGTGGCATGTCCAAATCTGCATTGCCATTGGTGACTTTTAAAGAAATCTGTCACAAATGCATGCTGCACAGTCTTGTTCAACTGTGTTTGAGCATACTCCAACACACAAAATGCCTTTTCTTTTCCAGTGAATGCCATTTCTATATCTGGACAGATGAACATATCAAACAAAATTTTGACCTGTTTCTACACATGCTGTTAATAATTGAAGTCATTTGAACAAGAATTGGCAAAGTTATCAGATTGCGAAATGATATAAAATTCTTTGAAACATCCTGTATATATATATATATATATACATATACATACATACACACACACACACACACACACACACACACACACACACATATATATATATAAGTTCTGAATTAAAATCTTCCATCAAACCATAGTCACAATTTATGTTCCTATCACTAGCTTAATGATAACTAAGTTATTTTACTAAATATATATATATATATAAAATATATATCGAAATCAAAATCAAAATCAAATTCAATGACTAGCATCCGTGCTAGTGGGGTGCAAAGAGCACCATACGAGTGTGATCATTGACAAAGCAGCTAACCGGCTTCCATGCCAGTGACACATAAAAGGCACCATTCGAGTGTGATCGTTACCAACGTCGCCTAACTGGCACTTGAGCCCCATGCTAGTAGGGTGCTAAGAGCACCATCCGAGTGTGATCGTTGCCAGACCGGCTAACTGGCTTCCGTGTACATACATTGTGCTATGAAGACCCTCTCTTTTCCATTCACTCTGAATATCTTTGCAAATTGTCCCTCTTTACCTCTATCCACATAACAAAAACAAATTTACTGCCTAGCCACAATTTATCACCCATTTCAATGCTAAAGTCTGCTGTCTTTCCTCTAAATTGACGGAATGTACAAATGAGATATGGACTCTAAAATTCACTCTACTAGAAGGGCAGTAAGTCTATATAAGAACCAACACAGAGCAGAGTGAACTCTTCAGACCTCCTGTGTGAAACAACCTCTCCAATGCAAGTGGTATGATGAAATGTATGCTGTATATAGATCAGTGATTCCCAACGTGGGCCCCACCAGTGGAGTCTGGGAAAATTGTAGAGGGCTTGGGCTCCAAAGTTCTTTTTTTTCTTTTTTTTGTGGTGGGGCATGGAATTATGAAAATCTTTTTTCTCAACAAACATATACTTATATTCAGCCTAACCAAACCAATCCCTTCAGCCAAGCATACTGTGTGAAGACTGTTTGCTATAGTATAGAGCAATTCTAAAGCCCTAGTGTGGATATTTCTTTAAGGAAGGCATATGATTATGAAATATTAACAACAAAGTTTTTTCCCAACCACTGGCGAGAGATACATTTTTCTGGAAAGTTACACTGGGGCCAGGGTAAAGGTAGGCTGGGAAACACTGTTGTAGAACATCCACAAATAGAAACCATACGAAAATGAAATGTACTTATAAACTGTGAACTCTCCAGGCTGTATTGTAGGCTGTCTCATGTTTAGGAGGGCAGGGACTCTGACTAGCAATTGGTGTAGGTTTAGTTTCATATCAGTGACTGTGCTTACATTTTGTAAATTAAAGACAATTACTTTATGAGTTGGTTAGGAAACTTTTGAAATCAATGGGAAGCTGTTTAGCTGACGCACACATGCCGTGAATACACAATCACATATATATATATATTCGTCTTTTGTCCTTTACTTGTTTCAATCATTAGACTGCAGCCACGCTGGGGCATCACCTTGAAGAGCTTTTAGTCAAATAGATTGACCCCAGTACTTTTATTTTTCAGCCGGGTACTTACACCATCAGTCTCTTCTGCTGAATCGTTAAGTTATGGGAATGTAAACACACCAACACTAGTTGTCAAGTGGTGGTGGTGGGTCAAAACCTGTACGCATAGACACACAGACACAGACACACACATGTGCACGCACACACACACACAAGATGAGCTTCTTTCAGTTTCCAATTACCAGATCCATTCACAAGTCTGAGTTTCAAGTTTTATTTTTACTTGTTTTACAATTTTACAATATTACATATTATGGTAAGGCAAGTACTTTCATGCTTTCCACAATCTTCAAGTTTATGTAGTAGCATTATTAACTGGCAGTTATGTTTCACAATTAATAACTGTAGTGAAATAACTAAATTTGTCCTTCAAATACCTTTTGAAAGGTATTTAATATGATTCTTTTCCAGTCACTTTGGTGAATGGATCTTTGACAAGGAAAAATTTATATCATCAGACAGTATCTAATGATCATAAGGTGTTTCAACCCTGATCCATATAACCCTCCTGTTGGTGGGTCAACAGGCAGCCAAATCACTGCTTATCATCTCAACCTGGCTTCCAGCTTAACTCCTCTCTCTTGTTCCATAACCAGCAACAGCTTTTTCTGCTGCCTGTCCCATCCTTTGATCAGCCACCCTTTGCTCTTTTCCCATACTGACTGGGCAGGGAATCCTCTACATCCAGCCTTGACTGGGAAAAGCTATAAATGCCTTCTGTTCTCCCTGCAATCCCACAGAAGGCTCTTGTACTTGGCATGCTTCTGTTCAAGGACTTCCTATCAGACTGTAAACTCAATCAAGATTATTTTCTTTGCGTTTTCAGAACGCAGTACTGTATCTCACCCCAAGGTTATCTGGATGATTGAGGGAAAACTGCAATCTTGATCTACTTTCATGTTCCATGATTGGACCACTTGTAGTAGACTATTTGTCCTTTTTACTGTCCTCATCAGTTTTCCTCCCTCCTTCATGAACTTGACTGCTGCTGTTGTTTTACCCCTTCTGATTGTGTGCCTTGAGACTTTCCTGTTATGGAGGGTGAGCAAGTGTTGCAGGTATGTTACAATGGTACCATTTATTTCCCACTTGAGTAAGTGTTGCTTTACACCCTGACAAGATGTGTACCAAAGTGTCCTTTTCTCCACAAAATCTACAAAGTTGGCCCCCTTTCAAACCCCATCTGTGTAGGCTTGTTGGCATTGGGAGTGTCCAGAGTTTGTGGTGATACCTGCATGTCTGACATGCTCAGTTCCTGTACATCATTAAAACTCTACATTTTCTAACCTTGAATTCCTCTTCCTTGGATGATAGAGGAAGTTGGAACTGTCCAAATTTTATGTACAGGGCAATTGGGGATACCCAGCCATCTTTGGAAGTATTTATTTATATACATATATACATACATATATAATATGTATACACACACACACATACACAAAAGAATTGGGGTTTTAAATCTAGGAAGATACCTACCTAGGTATGGTACTCATACCACCTGTATGGGGAACACCTTGAAAATGTTGTATAAGAATGTCAATCTTTGGATTGGAATTTGTACTCTAATTGGTTTAATATAAATCAATAAGAAGCACAGAGCCATCCCAACTAAGGACCCTAAAGATACTTATACAGCAGAAACATATGTTGGAATTTTATATGCTGGAAAATTTGAATTAAAAATGTATAATTCTCCATTTTTTATTATGCTTCTTTCTCTTGCTTTCTCTCTCTCTCTCTCTCTCTCTCTATATATATATATATATATATATATATATATATCATCATCATCATCATCATCGTTTAACGTCCGCCTTCCATGCTAGCATGGGTTGGACGATTTTGACTGAGGGCTGCCGAACCAGATGGCTGCACCAGGCTCCAATCTTAATCTGGCAGAGTTTCTATAGCTGGATGCCCTTCCTAATGCCAACCACTCTGAGAGTGTAGTGGGTGCTTTTTACGTGCCACCGGCATGGGGGCCAGTCAGGCGGTACTGGCAATGACCTCGCTCAAATTTTTTTACACATGCCAGTGAAGCGATGTTGGTAATGATCACACTCGAAGGGTCGCTTGTATGTGCCATGGGTATGGAAGCCAGTTGGCTGCCCTGGCAACGATCACGCTTGGATGGTGCTCTTGGCACCCTACTAGCACAGACATGAGTGCCAGTAACACGATGCTGGTAACGATCATACTCGAATAGCCGCTCTGTCAACGATCACACTCGTATGGTGCTGTTTGCACCCCGCTAGCACAGATGCCAGTCATCGAATTGATTTTGATTTGATTTTGATTTAGATTTCACTTGCCTCAACAGGTCTTTGCAAGCAGGGTTTAGAGACCAAAGAAGGAAAAGGTACGCATAAGCTGGATGGTTACACTCCTGGCATAGGCCACAGGTTATGGTCTCATTTGGCTTGCCAGGTCTTCTCGAGCACAGCATATTTCCAAAAGTCTCAGTTGCTAGTCATTTCCTTGGTGAGGCCTAATGTTCGAAGGTCGTGCTTCACCACTTCATCCCAGGTCTTCCTGGGTCTACCTCTTCCACAGGTTCCCTCAACGGCTAGGGTGTGGCACTTTTTCACACAGCTATCCTCATCCATTCTTGCCACATGGCCATACCAGCGCAGTCGTCTCTCTCGCACACCACACATATATATATATATGGAGGAAGCACTCCGTCGGTTACGACGACGAGGGTTCCGGTTGATCCGATCAACGGAACAGCCTGCTCGTGAAATTAACGTGTAAGTGGCTGAGCACTCCACAGACACGTGTACCCTTAACGTAGTTCTCGGGGATATTCTGCGTGACACAGAGAGTGACAAGGCTGGCCCTTTGAAATACAGGTACAACAGAAACAGGAAGTAAGAGTGAGAGAAAGTTGTGGTGAAAGAGTACAGCAGGGATCACCATCATCCCTGCCGGAGCCTCGTGGAGCTTTAGGTGTTTTCACTCAATAAACACTCACAACACCCAGTCTGGGAATCGAAACTGCGATTCTACGACCGCGAGTCTGCTGCCCTAACCCCTGGGCCATTGCGCCTCCATATATATATAATATATATTATATATATATATATATATATATATATATATAATATATACATATATATATATATATATATATATATATTATATATATATATATTATATATATATATATATATATATATATATATATATTATATATATATATATATATATATATATATATATATATTAATGTATATATATAGTATAGATATATATATATGCTATTTTGTCTAAGCCAAAAGAAACTTAATATTTTGCTCTGACTTTTGGTATTCAAGTGCTATTTTTTACCCTCTTGTTTTGCACCTATGTGCTTAATTGTGTATGTGTTTGTGTGTGTGCGTGTGTGTGGGTGTGTATGAATATAGATATGTATATCTATATCTTTTATCTTTTACTTGTTTCAGTCATCAGACTGTGGCCATGCTGGGGCACTGCCTTGAAGCATTCTAGTCCAATGAATTGGTCCTAATTTATCAGTCTCTTTTTGCCAAACTGCTAGATTACAGGGGCGTAAACATACCAACACCAAGTATCAAGCTGTGGTGGGAGAAAAACACAGACATAAAGACACACACACAGGTACATATATATATATAAAACATGAATTAGAGATAAAACCACTATTACGCAACTAAAACAGTGATAAACCAATACATAAATAACAAATAATATATATACATATATATATATATGTAATTTAAAAAAAAATATATAACTAGATCTCAAAAAGTATAAAATGAATGATAAATATATAATATAATAAGTAAAAACACAATTCATATTATCTATATATATATATATATACACATATACACACACATATATAATATATATATATGTATATATATATTATGTATATATTATCTATATATATATATATATATTATATTATATATATATACACACACATATATAATATATATATGTATATATTTATAAATGTGACCGCCTTGTACCGTTGGCGATTTTTTTCTCCGTCTTCCCTTCTTTGGATCTTTCCTTTTCCTATGTTTCTGAAGAAGAGCTCTGCTTGAAACGTTAAACCCTCCTTCTTTCCTGAGTGTCCAATAACACTATACTTGTTTCATGTCTCGCGTTCTTGGTTGTTGTGTTTTCTCTTTGTGTTTTCATGTTTGGATTAACTATATATATATATATATACACACACACACACATATATATAATAATAATAATAAAGGTAAAGGGTAAAATCATAAATGATTTTTACCAAGTGGTCAGCGCGGAAATAAAACCTTGTAGGGAAATTTTTATAAATATTTTATAATTATATACATAATTATAACAAAGGCTTGTCTTGTGCTTCAGCATGTACTGAAAAATAGACATCAAAAGACATAATTGCCACCGTAAATTCTCTGAGAAAAACACTCTCGGAGAATTTGTGGTGGCAATTGTGTCTTTTGATGGCTATTTTTTAGTGCGTGGTGAGGTGCCAGGCTTTTTATAATTATGTATATAATTATGATATATATATATATACATCTGTTGAGCACCACCAGCAAAAATATTTTTTTCCTCAGTCTTCCCTTCTCGGGATCTTTCCTTCTCCTTGTTTCCGACGAAGAGCTCCGCTCGAAACGTTATACCCTCCTTCCCTGAGCGTCAAATAATACTTTAAATGTTCCACATCCTCGCGTTGCTGTGTTTTTTTCTGTGTTTTCTTGTTTGGTAACTTTATATGTATATATATATAATGTATATGTATGTATATGTATATGTATATATATATGTATATATATATATATATATATATATATATATATATAATATATATATATATAATATATATAATATATATATATATATATATATATATTATACCACACACACGGTGGTTTCTTTCAGTTTCCATCTGTTAAATCCACTCACAAGGCTTTGGTCAGCCTGTGGCAATAGTAAAAGAGTGTCAGATAATGGGACTGAACTTGGAACCATGTAGTCAGGAAGGAAGCTCTTTACAACACATATACTTGCACCAATATATATATATATAATAATAATAATAATAATAATAATATTAGGGAGTATGTTTTTTATGTATTGGTTTATGTCTATCACTGTTTGAGTTGCATAATAGTGGTTTTATCTCTAAATCATATTTTACATATATATATATGCATAGTCTTACAAACTCATATTCACACAATAAGACAGGCCCACACATAAACATACATATAAGGTCATTAATACTGACACATATGCGCATAAAAGCATACATACACTTATGGTCCCCCATATGTACAACCAAGCACACACAAACAAATCCTAACACATGCAAGTATCCAAAAACATAGATTTATACTCTTTTATGAATACTCTCAGATGTACATGCACACATTGACACACTCACACACACACTCTAGCATGCCTACATGCAAGTACTTACATACCAACACATACAGTCACATGAATATATATGCACATTCATACATACAAATGCACACACATATTCACACAGACACACACGCACACACATGTGCATAATTGTGAAAAATTTTTTATTACATTGGGGTGACATGGGAGCAGTAATAACCCAATAATGGTAATATTAATTACATTCTTGTCTTATTATTAATTATTTATTAAAACGTCTCATATAGAAAATGTCTAAGTTAAGTAATTATGTCATGGAATACTCAGGGGAATGAGAGAGAGACTATCGATTATATCTTTTGAACCAGCTAACCAGATCAGGGGTTTGCTGCTACTACTACTACCATCACCACCACCATTACCCTCATTATTACCACTAAATATAAGGGTGTTCAAAGAAGGCTATAGAATTTAACTTGAAACATTCATTAAAGAGTTTGATTATTTATGTTAAAGCTTCTATATATTTGTTATTAAATTGTTATAACATGTAAATATGAAAGCCATGCAATAATAATTTTATATGGCTTTCATATTATATTTACATGTTTTTTATATTATTTCAATATTATATTGATAATTATATGTTGTATTGTTGCATTATTTCAATATTACAAGGTGGCGCACTGGTGGAATCGTTAGCATGCAGGGTGAAATGTTTAACGGCATTTCATTTATCTCCATGTTCTGAGTTCAAATTCTGACGAGGTAGACTTTGCTTTCAACCTTTTGGGGTTGATAAAATAAGGACCAGCCGAACACTGCTGGCCTTGTGCCAAAAGTTGAAACTGCTATTGTAGGGTTATCTATTTTTAAATTATATTTATGTATAAAAATGTGAGTTGAGATATTTAAACTATGATAAACATAGATATGTTTCAACCAGAATTGGCCCAGGCTATGTCTAATTTAAGAGCTCTACCTGAAGGAATCTATTATGTCATCTTTAGGTCATGTCTTGTAATAGCATATTTCTTTCAAGCAGGATGGTGTTGTCGACTTAAATGTTTCAAGTACAAGTAGTTTGTCAGACATCTTTTGAAGAAATTTGTCCTGATAGGTGCAAATGTGGCTATGTGATAAGAAGCTTGCTTCCCAATTACATAACTTGGGGTTCACACTCACTGCATGGCACCTTGAGCAGGTGTCTTTGATTTTAGCTTCAAGCAGACCAAAGCCTTGTGAGTGGATTTGATTGATGGAAACTGAAAGAAGCCTGTCATGTGTGTGTGTGTGTGTGTGTGTGTGCGTGTGTGTGTGTTTGTCCCCCACCCACTGCTTGACAACTGGTGCTGGTGTGTTTATGTCTTCATAAGTTATTGGTTCAGCAAAAGAGACTGATAGAATAAGTATCAGGCTTTTCCTGTTGAGGAAAAGTAATTGTGCTGCAATGTGATAATGTGTTGTTAGCTTGAATTGTGTACGGGGCATATGACACAGGGTCCCAGTCTCAGATGAAATGTAAATGTGATGTTTAGATTGTTGAACAATGCTGGTGGCATACCTTCCTCATTGTACAAATGATGTAACATTCATGGCAACATTACAGAAAACAGAGTTTCAATGCTTTAAAGTGGTCTCAGTAGTCAAGATCATCAAGCTGTTTTTTTGCTAATTGTTTCAATTCTTATAATGTTTTCTTTGGTATGGAGAAACCATAGAGAGCTACAGCATTCTTGGTATGACCACACAAAGGTAGAAAAAAGAAGTACGAGGACATCTGGTTCTCTGGACTGGAGAGTTCTGAGAATCCAGAAACTCATCCTGCAAGCCATATCAAATATATAATTGATGTGAGCACTCCAGCTGAGGTTGTTGTCAACAATTACTCCTAAGTCTCTGATATTAATGGATACCATAAGTGGTTTTCCTGAAGGAAGAGAGAATGAACATTTGAGCACACTCTCTTTTCCAAAGTGCATCAGTTCAAATTTTCCCTCATTTAGCAGTATATTGTTTCTGTCCATCCATTAGATTACATTTGAAGATGAAGAATTGCTTACAGAAGAAATGGCTAGATAAATACTAGAACATTAACACTGAAGTCAAGAGATGCACAAAATGTGACCAATGTGAATATCTAGAAAGTAAAACTGCTGGATTCAATAAACCATCTATGATGTTGGTCATGAAATTGATGGAGTTGTAGGGAGAGCCATTATGACCATTGTAATATGTCTTAAGCATTTTCATCTTTCGGTCTTCTGAGGTTAGTAAATGAAATACCATATTAGGGTAGTGGAGGGGCAGAAATATTACATTATTGAACCAAAATGTCATATTATTTGTTCTAGCTCTTTGTGTTCAGAGCTCAAACCTTACTATGACTTGCTTAGGCAGTAGACTTAATGCCTCACTTGGTTTAACATGACCGCCTGGTCCTTGGGTACCTATAGTAAAGTTCTCTTTACAATGCCCATTAGAATCAGGTCTCCAGTTTAAGAATATTTTCCTCTCTCCTTCTGTCCCTCCCACCAGTCTTGGAGGCCCTATAATGGATCATAGGCCCTATTCATCTCTCCTGATTAAAAAGGCTAAATTTTTTTTCTTAACTCCAGATTGTCTCTACCTAGTCTTCTGTTATTCCAAGACATGGTTGGATTTGGTTACAATTACTTATTATCAAACTTTATGCAACATTTACCATTTTATTCTTATTAGGTTTTACTATTGTTGTAATAGTTGTTGCATTCTTAAACATTAGCAGGATTTTTATTATTATTCCAGTCCTACCTAATTGGTAGAATCACTTTTGTTTTACTTAGAAAATGCACTTTTGCTCTGCTTGGAATATACCTATTCAAGTCTACTTTCTGCTGGATTCTTATTTTTATTTCGATGCTGCTTTAGCTATGAATTCCAATTTAAATTCTTCAAATACCATGGGATATTCCTTGCATTTCTTTTAAGAATCAAGTATTTTGGTATTTTTCAAGAATCATATTTTTCTCCTTAATTATACTATTGTGCCTCTGCAATCTTTTGATGTTATCTTTGATTTTCATGTTCATATTTAATTTGTTAGACTGCATTTAAAAATGTTTTAGCAACATAAACTGTAGCCTCATTTATTCACCAACGAGCCTCTAAGATTACTAGTTATAATGTAACACTATAATGTCAGCATTAATCAGAGAGGGTGTTTGCCAAGGTATTTACCAGGTGACCTGTTACTATTAAAAAAAATACCAAACTATCGAAATCATAATTGTATATTAGCAGTGGTATGGTCGAGTGAGTGAGTGGGTGTGTGTGTGAGTGTGTGTATGTGTGTGTGTTTGTGTGTGTGTATGTATGTACACATGTGTGTACATGTATGTCTATATGTATATATATGTGTGTGTGTGTGGACACATATGATGAGTTGTTTAGAAAAAACATATCAATGAAAATAGTCTTCCACATTCAGTGAGTTTTCATGATGTGATAATCTACAAGTGATACTCTTTAAGTGTTGATGTCTGTTTGTCCTGAAACAATTCTGCAGTTTCTCAATGAATCTTTACCAAAATTTGCAAACATGTCCCAAACCATCCAGAAAAATGCATAAAGGAAAAGATAGTGTTGAAGGTCTCCGAGTACATTTCTTATGCAAATGCTCAACTGGACACACACATGCAATCACATATGCATATACATACACACACATACAAGCATCTACTCACACACATACATGCACACTCATAATCATACTGATGCACATTGTGATACATACCTTTGAGTTTAAGAAACTACCACTTTGACAATAACTGTTGATAAACTCATCATGCGTGTGTGTGTTGTATGTATATGTATATATATGTGTGTACCTATCCATTTACATATTATATATTATATATCTTGGCACTCTGTCAGTTACAACGACAAGAGTTCCAGTTGATCTGATCAACAGAACAGCCTGCTTCTGAAATTAATGTACAAGTGGTTGAGCACTCAACATACACGTGTAACCTTAATGTAGTGCTCGGGGAGATTCAGCATGACACAGAGTGTGACAAGGCTGGTCCTTTGAAATACAGGTACAACAGAAACAGGAAGAAAGACTGAGAGAAAGTTGTGGTGAAAGAATACAGCAGAGTTTGCCACCAACCCCTGCCAGAGCCTCGTGGAACCTTAGGAGTTTTCACTCAATAAACACTCACAACACCCGGTCTGGGAATTGAAACTGCAATCCTATGACCGCGAGTTTGCTGCCCTAACTACTGGGCCATTGCACTTCCACACACACACACACACAGACTTGAGGTGTTTCGTGTTGCAAGACAGTGTGTGAGAGAGAATCATGATGTGGTAGGAGAGAAATGTGTTCACATGGATGATGGTTCTCTTGCGCTAAATGAGGATGCAAAGAGAGAGGTTTGGAGACACCACTATGAAAGGTTGCTGAATAAAGAAAATGAACAGGATAAAGAGAGTCTGCCGAATGTCGACCCAACAGAGGGACCAGCTATCCGAGTTGACAGTTCCTAGGTAGTTAAGAAGCATGAAAACAGGGAAAGCCCCAGGCCCATCAGGAATTACCGCAGAGATGCTCAAGATATCTGGCAGTGTCGGCTATAGCCTAGTCACCCATATAGTTTACCAGGTGATACATGAAGGAGTCATACCCAATGACTGGTGTGGCAGCATAATAGTCAACTGCTACAAAGGTAAAGGTGACGCCCTAGATAGAAATAATTACAGCAGTATCAAGCTGTTGGATCAGGTAATGAAGGTTACGGAGAGGGTCATAGCCCAACTGATCAGGGAGAGAGTCAGCTTGGATGAGATGCTGTTTGGTTTTGTGCCAGGGAAAAGCACCACTGATGCCATATTTCTGGTAAGACAGCTGCAGGAGAAATACCTAGCCAAAGATAAGCCCCTGTACCTGGCTTTCGTTGACCTGGAGAAAGCCTTTGACAGGGTCCCCTGATCCCTTATCTGGTGGTCAGTCAGGAAACTAGGGATAGATGAAGAATGGTTAGTGAGAGCTGTGCCAGCCATGTATAGGGACGCTGTAAGTAAGGTAAGGGTTGGCAACGAGTACACTGGCAACGAAGAATTCAAGGTAGAGGTTGGGGTCCACCAGGGTTCAGTCCTCAGCCCCCTCCTATTTATCATAGTCCTCCAGGCAATAACGGAGGAATTCAAGACAGGATGCCCCTGGGAGCTCCTCTATGCTGACGACCTTGCTCTAATTGCTGAGTCACTATCAAAACTAGAGGAGAAGTTTCAAGTATGGAAACAAGGATTAAAATCGAAGGGCCCTAGAATCAACCTAGCTAAAACCAAAGTCCTAATAAGTAGGAAGGCAGGCAAACCACAAATCTCTTCAGGTAGATGGCCCTGTTCGATCTGTTGTAGAGGCGTAGGTAGAAACTCTGTAAGATGTACCCAGTGTAAGCTATGGACACATAAAAGGTGCAGTAATATCAAAGGAAGGCTAACTGGGAAGATAGTTTTTGTATGTGGCAGATGCTCGGGAGCGATAAACACTGAAAATGCTCAGAGACCAACTTCCGCCACATTCCAGGGAGAAAAACTAGAAGTAGTTGATAGCTTTCATTACCTAGGTGACCAAGTCAGTAGTGGAGGAGGGTGCACTGAAAGTGTAGCTGCTAGAATAAAAATAGCTTGGGCAAAGTTCAGAGAGCTATTACCTTTGCTAGTGACAAAGGGTCTCTCACTCAGAGTAAAAGGTAGACTGTATGATGCATGTGTATGAACAGCTATGCTACACGGCAGTGAAACATGGGCTGTGACTGCTGAGGACATGCGTAAGCTCGCAAGGAACGAAGCCAGTATGATTCAATGGATGTGTAATGTCAGTGTGCATACTCGACAGAGTGTAAGTACCTTGAGAGAAAAGTTGGACCTAAGAAGCATTAGATGTGGTGTGCAAGAGAGACGACTGTGCTGGTATGGTCTTATGGATGGAATGGATGAGGATAGCTGTGTGTAAAAGTGCCACACCCTAGCCATTGAGGGAACCTGTGGAAGAGGTAGACCCAGGAAGACCTGGGATGAAGTGGTGAAGCACGACCTTCGAACATTAGGCCTCACCAAGGAAATGACTAGCGACTGAGACTTTTGGAAATATGCTGTGCTTGAGAAGACCCGGCAAGCCAAATGAGACCATAACCTGTGGCCTATGCCAGGAGCGTAACCATCCCGCTTATGCGTACCTTTTCCTTCTTTGGTCACTAAACCCTGCTTGCAAAGACCTGTTGAGGCAAGTGAAATCAAAATCAATCAAAACCAAAATCAATTCGATGACTGGCATCCGTGTTAGTGGGGTGCAAAGAGCAGCATACAAGTGTGATCGTTGACAGAGCAGCTAACCGGCTTCTGTGCCAGTGGCACATAAGAGGGCACCATTCGAGTATGATCGTTACCAGCGTCGCCTTACTGGCACTTGTGCATGTGCTAGTAGGGTGCTAATCCGAGCGTGATAATTGCCAGAATAGCCAACTGGCTTCCGTACCTGTGGCACGTAAAAGGGCACCATTCGAGTGTGATCGTTACCAACGTCACTTCACTGGCATCTGTGCTGGTAGCACGTGTAAAAAAGATTCGAGCGAGGTTGTTACCAGTACTGGCTGACTGGCGCCCATGCCGGTAGCACGTAAAAAGCACCCACTACACTCTCGGAGTGGTTGGCATTAGGAAGGGCATCCAGCTGTAGAAACTCTGCCAGATCAAGATTGGAGCCTGGTGCAGCCATCTGGTTCGGCAGCCCTCAGTCAAAATCGTCCAACCCATGCTAGCATGGAAAGTGGACGTTAAACAATGATGATGATGATATATATATATATATACATACATATATATAATTTATAATAGATTGGTAGACATGTTCTCCTATACTGTTATGTTCTCCAATACTGTTGACTGCCCACCAATACATGAAGCTGTTTCTGAAAAAGGAGACATGAAATGTCATCAAATTTATCTGGGACAGCCTCTATACAAGCTACTTATATTACAACATTCTGTCTGTATAATTTTTGGTGACTTCATTTTTAGACCACAATTCTCTAAAGAGTTCTAATAAAACTAAAAACAAAATCCAAGCTGCAAAATAGCAGACTCACACATAATTTGGCACTGCATTTATAATTAATTATTTTAAAATTTCAACAGTATCTCCATTCTTGATCACAATTTACCTTTCAGTTAATGAGTTTTCCTCCACATTACTACTGTAACTTTACTTAATTAACATTTCCCGATCTAGTACGTTAAGCATGTTAACTCCAGCTCACATAACTGTGTCTAGTTTAGGCATAAAGCCAGCAATTTCAAGGGGATGAAGTTAGTGTTAATCTATCTTATTGACACTTAGAAGATGAAAAACAATGTTGACTTGTTTGGGATTTGAAATCGGAACATAAAGAATAGGAACAAATACCACAAAGCATTTTTAGCAATACTATTATTTTGTTACCCTATTTCAAATTATAGTGTTAATTCTGTTTCCAAAAGGCAATGTTTTTTCTTCTGTTCAACAAAGTACTTTACCTCTCATCAGCTACTGCAGCTAACCTTCAATCAAACTCAATTAGGGGTCACATTAGAATATTGTTCCCATATCTAAGATAGTGAGTAGCGTTGCTGTTACACACATAGTTATCTTATATTTGACACCAAACATCATTCAGCTGATTATAAGAATTCATTCACCATCATGCCACAATTGTTGTCACACAGCCTCATTATTTCTTTTTTCTTTTCGTCTTTTGCTCTCTTTTTAACTTGAGCAGAATGACTTCTCTCTGAAATAGCGAGAGTTGAGTACACCACGGTTAACCCTTAAGCATTCAGATTACTCTGTCAAATATATATTGCTTAATAATTCTCATTGTTTTGAATTAATCATTCATTATCTCATAGCTTCGAGATTTCGCTGATGTGATAGTTTAGTTTTAGAATAACATTGCAGGGTGGGTGTGAGAGGCTGGATCTAGTCAGTTTGAACATAAAACAGGTAGAATTTGGGCCTGATATGAGCAGTGTAAATGCTAAAGTGTTGATATCAGGAAATATGGCAGACATACAATAATCATAATTTTAACTTTTATCAAATTTCTTGGTACTTGTACAAAATGATGAAAAGAATACTAATTTTCAAAAGAAAAATATTTATTTTAAAATGAAATTAACCCTTTAGCATTCAGATTACTCAGTCAAATGTGCTGGCACTCTGTTGGTTATGATGACAAAGGTTCTAGTTGATCTGATCAACAGAACAGCTTGCTTGTGAAATTAAGATGCATGTGGCTGAGCACTCCATCGACACGTGTACCTTTCACATAATTCTCAGGGAGGTTCAGCATGACACAGTGTGACAAGGCTAGCCCTTTGAAATACAGGTACTGCTCATTTTTGCCAGCTGAGTGGACTGGAACATGAAATAAAGTGTCTTGCTCAAGGGTACAATACATTGTCAGGGATTGAATCCATGACCTAATGATTGTGAGTCAAATATCCTAACCACTAAGCCATGTGCCACTCTGTCAAATGTAATGCTTATTTATTCACATTGTTTTAAACTAATCATTTGTCATCTTGTAGCATTGTGATTTCAATGATGTTATTGTATATTTTTAAAATAACATTGTAAGATAGGTGGGAGAGACGGGATCTTGCCACTTTGCTTTCCATGATTCTTTCTCTCACACTGCATGTGTTTGTAAAGAGTTCCTTTATTCATAGCCCACCACCAAACCTAGTATGTGCACTTATCCTGCACCTCTGCTGTTTACTCTCTCTGTATTTCTCTTTTACCCTATGATGTTAAGCATAACTGGAAAAATCAACCAACCAACATTTATGACGTCTATAATTAGAGATATTTCTCCCACACAAACCAAGGGAACTTGTATGTGGTTATTTGGGCTTGCTAGAAACAGAAGCCAAATATCTTAAAAAACATCTTAAAAAGAGAAGATTATTAGATAATAATTGTTCTAAATTTACAATTGAAATAAAAGATGGTTGAAATAAAAGTTGAAATAAAAGATGGAATGCTTTTGACCATATTGTCCATTGGATTAGGATGCATTTAGGGTTAAAGAACTATATGGGCACTCAACTTGCTAGAAATAATAACCAATCTACTTCAAATTACATAGTAATGATTTAAAGTAGGAAGGAGAAACACACACACACACTTCATATACTCTTAAAATAAAACAGAAAAAAACAAACTAGATGACCAGGGTTGGGATGTCCTTCATTATTGGTTATTTGATCCTTCATTAGATTATGAATTCAATAACAACTTCAACAAACCAACGGAGGAGCCTCTCTATTGTTGCTCCACTTGCAAGAAATAGTAGCGAAATCTCTATGAATTCAAACACCATCGTCTTTTAAAACGGACATATTGAATAATTAGCCCAAGAGATGCAGTGCCTGAAAAAATTATAGTGGTGATCATAGATCGATTGCCACAGATCAGTCTTGTCTGATCAAGACTGACCTGTAACTAAACAAGGTTATTACGTCCTGAGTCCAGGGTCGATAACTTTAAGTACCAGTCATGTACTACAACTGGTTCCTATAATAAAATGTGACCTATACGTCCTCGAACAAATAACTAGAAACAATAGCCAAATAACCTTTTGATCACATCTTACTGTCATAAATATAAAAAGAGTTACACATTGGATAACAGGAAACTAGAGACATGATGGCTGAAAAAATAAATAAGGCAGGATGGTCATAGTTGGGACGCCTTTGAGCATAGATCTGCTCGACTAGGGTTAACCTGGGTCAAACAATAACCTCGTCATTGTAAATCCAACATCAAAATTTTTTTTCGTCAAAGGACAGTATCAGATGTGATGTTCGT
>NC_043007.1:48549509-48582581 GCF_006345805.1 Octopus sinensis | reverse complement strand
ATGATATATATATATGTATATATATATATGGATATATATATATGGATATATATATATGGATATATATATATGTATATATATATAAGTATATATGTATTAGTATATATATATATGTATGTATATATACATATGCATATATGTATGTATATATATGTATATCATCATCGTATAACGTCCGCTTTCCATGCTAGCATGGGTTGGACAGTTCAACTGGGGTCTGGGAAGCCCGAAGGCTGCACCAGGCCAGTTATATCTGGCGGTGTTTCTACTGCTTCTTGTCATAGTGTTATTCAACCATTTAACTATAACAAACACATCATTGTTGTTTCCCCATTTTGTAAAAAAACCCTCATTATTTGATGTTTATGTATGTATACATATATAGATATTGCATGTATGAGGGTATAGATATTTTCTATAGATATCTATGTTGGCTATTAATTATTCCGCCATCCATCAATCCCTTTATATACACAGTGTATATGTCTGAATCTCTCTCTCTCTCTTTCTGTATATGTATGTTTGTGTGTCTATGTATGTAATTGCATATAATGACTTTTGGTGGCACGTAAAAGCACCCACTACACTCTCGGAGTGGTTGGCGTTAGGAAGGGCATCCAGCAGCACCATAGTCAACTGCTGCAAAGGTAAAGGTGACGCCCTAGTTACAAATATTTACAGAGGTATCAAGTAGTTGGATCAGGTAATGAAAATCATGGAGAGGGTCATAGCCCAACTAATTAGGAAGAGAGTCAGTCTAGATGAGATGCAGTTTGGGTTCATGCCAGGGAAAAGCACCACTGATGCTATATTTCTGGTAAGACAACTGCAGGAGAAATACCTAGCCAAAGATAAACCTCTGTACCTAGCTTTTGTTGACACAAAGGAAGCCTTTGACAGGGTCTCCCGATCCCTTATCTGATGGTCAATGAGAAAACTAAGTATAGATTAATGGTTAGTAAGAGGTGTGCAAGAGATGCTGTCAGTAAGGTGTGGATTGGCAATGAGTACAGTGAAGAATTCCGGGTAGGAGTAGGGGTCGATCAGTCCTCAGCCCCTCTTATACATCATAGTCCTCCAGGCAATAACAGAGGAATTCAAGACAGGATGCCCCTGGGAATTACTTTATGCTAATGACCTTGCTCTAATTGCTGAGTCACTATCAGAACTAGAGGAAAAGTTTCGGGTGTGGAAGCAAGGGTTAGAATCGAAGGGCCTTAGAGTCAAACTAGCTAAAACCAAAGTCTTAATAAGTAGGAAGGCAGACAAACCACAAATCCCTTCAGGTAGATGGCCCTGCTCAATCTGTAGAAAACTTGTAGGTAGAAACTTCATAAGATGTACCCAGTGTAAGCTATGGACACATAGGAAGTGCAGCAATATCAAAGGAAGGCTAACTGGAAGATAGTTTTTATATATGGCAATTGCTCAGGTGCTATAAACACTGAAAATATGCAGAGAACAGCTTCTGTCACATTCCAGGGAGAAAAACTACAAGTAGTTGATAGCTTCCTTTACCTAGGTGACCAAGTCAGTAGCAAGGGTGAACGCTCTGAAAGTGTAGCTGCTAGAATAAGAATAGCCTGCGCAAAGTTCAGAGAGCTCCTACCTCTGCTGGTGACAATATGCCTCTCGCTAAGAGTAAAAGGTAGATTGTGTGACACGTGTACAAACAGCCATGCTACATGGCAGTGAAACATGGGCCGTGACTGCTGAGGACATGTGTAAGCTTACAAGAAATGAAGCGAGTATGCTCCACTGGATGTGTAATGTCAGTGCGCATACTCGACAGAGAGAAAAGGTTGACCTGAGAAGCATCAGATGTGGTGTGCAAGAGAGACGACTGTGCTGGTATGGTCATGTGGTGAGAATGGATGAAGAGAGCTGTGTGAAAAATTCCACACCCTAGCAGTTGAGGGAACCTGTGAAGAGGTAGACCCAGGAAGACCTGGCATGAGGTGGTGAAGCATGACCTTTGAACATTAGGCCTCACCGAGGCAATGACTTGTGACCGAGACCTTTGGAAATATGCTGTGCTTGAGAAGACCTGGCAAACCAAGTGAAACCATAAACTGTGACCTATGCCAGGGGCATAACCAGCCCACTTATGTGTACCTTTCCTTCATTGGACACAAAAATTGCAAAGACCTGTTGAGGCAAGTGAAATCGAAATCAAATTCGATGACTGGCATCTGTGCTAGCGGTGTGCTAGGAGCACCATCCGAGTGTGATCGTTGCCAGAGCAGCTGACTGGCTTCTGTGCCGGTGGCACGTAAAAAGCACCATTTGAGCGTGATTGTTACTAGCGTCACCTTACTGACACTTGTGCTGGTAACATGTGAAAAAATATTCGAGAGAGGTCGTTGCCAGTGCCGCTGGACTGGCTTCTGTACAGGTGGCACGTAAAAAACACCATTTGAACGTGGGCATTGCCAGTACTGCTTGAGTGGCCCTTGTGCCAGTGGCATGTAAAAGCACCCACTACACTCTGGGAGTGGTTGGCATTTGGAAAGGCATCCAGCAGTAGAAACTCTGCCAGATCAGATTGGAGCCTGGTGCAGCCATCTGGTTCACCAGTCCTCAGTCAAATTGTCCATCCCATACCAGCATGGAAAGCAGATATTAAATGATGATGATATATATATATATATATTCTTTCTTCTTCTCTGCTCTCTGTTGTCAGTCAATTTAAACTGTTCTTGTTCAGTAATCATCTCTAACAGGATCTCATATGGGCTACCAGGCTTTCTTTTGATCTGCAGCAGTGATGACATCTACTGCAGGTGAAGCTACTTGATGCAACAGAGAAATGACACCTCTCATGTGGTCTTTTATATTCTCTTATTCCTCCTCAACAGCTGGAATTATCAGCCTCAGCAATTGATGCCATTCCTTATGCTGCAGGGCCTTCTCCCCACCAGATATGCAGGGAGATGCTTGAGTTCTTCATATGTATATAGACACAAATGCATATATATATATATATATATATATATATATATATATGTGTGTGTGTGTGTGTGTGTTTTATATATATATATATATATATATATACAAGATAAGAAAATGGAGAAATACATCTAAATCAAATATCAATTACCAGATAGTACTCAATCACGTGGCACGTAAAAAGCACCCACTACACTCACGGAGTGGTTGGCGTTAGGAAGGGCATCCAGAAACACTGCCAGATCTGACTGGGCCTGATAAAGCCTTCCAGCTTCACAGACCCCAGTTGAACCGTCCAACCCATGCTAGCATGGAAAACGGACGCTAAATGATGATGATGATGATGATGATATAGGCACAGGAGTGGCTGTGTGGTAAGTAGCTTGCTAACCAACCACATGGTTCTGGGTTCAGTCCCACTGTGTGGCATCTTGGGCAAGTGTCTTCTGCTATAGCCCCGGGCCAACCAATGCCTTGTGAGTGGATTTGGTTGACAGAAACTGAAAGAAGCCTGTCGTATATACGTATATATATATATGTGTGTGTGTGTGTGTCTGTGTTTGTCCCCCTAGCATTGCTTGACAACCAATGCTGGTGTGTTTACGTCCCCGTCACTTAGCAGTTCGGCGAAAGAGACCGATAGAATAAGTACTGAGCTTACAAAGAATAAGTCCTGGGGTCAATTTGCTCGACTAAAGGCGGTGCTCCAGCATGGCCGCAGTCAAATGACTGAAACAAGTAAAAGAGTATACATACATATATATCATCATCATTTAATGTCCACTTTCCATGCTGGCATGGATTAAATGGTTTGACTGGAACTGGTAACTTGTAGGCTGCACCAGGTTCCAGTCTGATTTGGCATGGTTTCTACAGCTGGATGCCCTTTCTAATGATATATATATATATATATGAATACCCACATACACATTCTACATATTATTTTTATGGACTCCCATTGTTGAAGAACCACATTAGTGGTTTGACTATAGCGATAAAATACATTCACAGAAGCTAAATGAAATCATGATTGTGGCCTGTGCCAGTGACATGTAAAAGGCATCTGTGCTGGTGATACTCAAGTGGCATCCATGTCAGTTGTCACATAAAGGGTACCTGTGCCAGTGACACATCAAAGGCACCTGATACACTCTGTGGAGTGGTTGGCTTTAGGAAGGGCACCCAACCATAGAAACCAAGCCACTCTCCATTTTTCCAGACAAGTCTTATAAGTGATGGTAGCTACGGCAAAGAAAAGAGAGACCCAACTCTGAAAACAGAGAGGAAGTTGTCATAGATCTTGATCTAGAACAAGGATCACTTTGCACCAATGAAGTACAGAGAATTGACTCAACACCACAGCAAACTACCACAGATGTATGGTCTCCCTAAGATTCACAAGGATGGTTTTCCATTAAGACCTATAGTGAGCTGTAGAGGTTCAGCATGTCATCCCTGAGCTGCTTCCTTGTGGATATAATCAGTCTATTAGTAGGAAAGTCAACATTGTAAGTGAAGAATTCCTCCCACTTCACAGAATTGATTAAGGATACCCGCATTGAATCCAATGAGATGGTGAGTCTAGATGTAATAAGTCTGTTCACCAAAGTCCCAACTGGTGAAACACTATTGGTGATACAAGAAAAACTAGTGACAGACACCCCTCTAAAAGAACACACTAGTACACCAATAAGAAACTTGATGGAAATGTTGACCTTCTGTTAGGAAGGGCATCCAGCTGTAGAAATCATGCCAAAACAGACAATTGGAGTTTGGTCAGCTCCCTGGTTGACCAGCTCCTGTCAAACTGTCCAACCTATGCCAGCATGGAAAATGAATGTTAAATGATGATGCTGTTTCTAGACTATTGACATTGTGCATATAAAACTTCATTCTAATTAATATTTGTGACAAAGGCAGCTTCTGTTGCTAGTAGCTAGCCGTTTGCAACATGAATAACTTTAGCCAGTGTTAACTATAGCAGTTTGACTGATTTTTTGATCTGACATTCAGTGTTTGGCTACCTGTTGTTGGTGAACTACAATTTACTGTGAAATCACATATTACAACAGTGCCATCCTGTAATACTGACAAAATGTTATTATCATCAACATTGTTTAATGTCTGTTTTCCATGCTGGAATGGGCTAGATGGGTTGACAGGAGCTGGCCAATCTGAGAGCTGTCCAGTCTCCAATTGTCAGTTTAGGCATGGTTCTATGGTTCGATGCCCTTCCTAATACCAACCACTTTACAGAGTATGCTGGGTGCTTTTAATGTGCTGTTAGTATGAGTGAATTTTACATGGTACTGGCACTGCAAGACCTCTCAGCTGGGAGAAGGAGTGAGGGCATGGCCATAAAGGACATGCCTGTATGTATGGATGGTCATGATTTTATTAGCTTAACATGTCTTGTCAAGTACTGCAAATCGCAAGAAGTCTTAGTTCCTTGTTATCTCCTCAATGATACCCAGCATCTGAAGATCCTTTCTCACCATTTCATCCTATGTCGTCCTGGGTCTATCCATTCCACAAGTTCTCTCCACAATTAGAGATCAGCACTTCTTTATGCAGCTGTCCTCATCATCTGACAAAGTCTGTATTTTTTGGCATTTGTTGTCTACATGAAATAATTTCTTGGGATGTTTACTGCAGTGTACGGTGTTCTACATAACAAATCTCAGTTAGGTTGAACAAGCTAATTAATATTTATTCTGGAGTGTAACTGGGAAGCCATGTTGATGCAGACTGAATGAAGTCTTCAGAAGCATTCAAAATTCTTTTTACCTCTCTGTGATTTTTATATACTACTGTGTGTGTGTGTATGTATGCCTATATGTATTACTGTGTGTGTCTAGTCTGCATGTATTACTGTATATGTGTACTTGTCTGCATGTTTTTCATGTGTGTGTGTGTGGGCATGCATGCACGTTCTTTGTCTATGTGTGTACATTTCTGTGCATATTATTATGCCTCTGTATGTATGCATATATTGCGTGTGTTTGTGTCTACACATTGCTGTGCATGTGTCTGTACATGTATTGCTGTATGTATGTGTGAAGTCCCTTTTTTCTCTCCTTTCATGTTTGTTTGCTTTCACTAAATGTTTTGTCACCTGCTACTTCTCTTTGTTCATGTCTGTAGATTTTAGTCAGGATATTATTGAGCAAGTTCCTTTACTCACTTTTCCATGATAGTTTAATAGTGTGTGTGAAATGGGTGGGGGAGAGGGACCCAAGGCAGAGATGAATTAAGGAGAGGGAGAATGGTTGGTGTGGAGGTGGGCAAAATAGACAGAGGGTATGAAGTGGGGAGGGTGGGTTTACATAGATGTAGGTTAGTGAGAGAAACTAAAAGGATTACAGATTGAATAAGTGTAAGGAAGGTAGTCAGCTGTGAGTGTGTGTTGTGTTGTGTGTATGTTTGGGTGTTGCTACAGACGACAGTTTACATTAACAACACTACTGTTATATTACATTGTTCTCACATAATCTGTCCCTGAAAACCACCTTAAAGTGTGTGTGCATTTAATTTTAGTAAGCAAGTCTTTTATTTTAGTTCTGTTCACTCACACACACGCATACATGCATATGCACACACATACACACATGCATACATACATATACACTTACATACATATATACATACGTATATGCATTCATGCACACATACATATGTATAGAAAGAGTAGATTTGGCAGTATTTGACGCCAGTACTTTTAAGATAACGAATCTGTTTGTCAGTCAGTTGTGACACTGTTACCTACAGTAAGGGGTTGTACTTCACTATGGCACCTATTAACATGTAAATTAACTGGGATAATGAAAACTAAGCACAATACTGGTTATGACAATTTGTTCTTTTAGAAGCAGGTGGTGTTGGTGGTATGGGCAGGGGTGCTAGAAATATCAGCTAAATCTCAATCAGATCACACATTACCTTAAAGAAAAGGAAGGACACATTGGACATTGTGGTCCCTGATATACAAAAGGAGAACTTGGTCATGGCTGCAATTCATTTGGTCATAATTTTGCTAAATCAGGGCTGATCTGAGGCTAAAGAACTGTATCAGTTATAGAGTGGCAGAAATGGAACCTTCCTCAGTTGTGTGTTTGTGTGTTTATTTTCAGTTTCTCCTTTCATTCTCTTTCACACTCAGTTTGGAATCTTGTTTTATTTTTAGACATGTCTCTTGTTATATTTCTTCTGGTCATTAATGGGCCAGTTTGTATGTAGAAGTTGGAATACTGACCAAAATACCAATATATAAATTACTCTCTTGGCATAGTGTTAGAGTCTATAAACAAGATGCATCTGTGTAACCCAACTATCTATCAATAGAATTATTTCACTTGTCATGACATGGGTTTGAATGTTACATCTACCTATGGAATGACATCAAAGATATAGTGATGTCAATGCTTTGAAGATCTAAGACACCTGCACTTGTCACTCTATTGTGCTTTAGCCTCTCAGCATCTTCCTGCCCCCCACTTGGTCATGGGGGCTTTTCTATTTACTGTTTTTGTTTTGGTTTTACAACTTATTTAGGAACCTCATTAGTGCCAATAGCATGACAAAGACCCATTACACACTGTAAGATGGTTGGCTTTAGGAAGGGCATCTAGCCTAAGCTGACATTGGAGCATGGTGCATCCATACAACTTGCCAGATCCTATCAAACCATCCATCTTATGCCATCATAGCAAATGAACATCAAATGATGATGATGATGAAATAGAAATAAAATCATTTTCAAAACATAGAATTTCCACAAGTTCTGCTGCTTATTATTTCGTGTCTTTATCAACAATTTCTGTTCTTTCTCAAATCACTGACACCACAACAAATGAAATTGTTTTTTGTGGAACAAGAAATTCTTTGGAAATAGCTTTGGTACAATTTGTAGAAAAGTTTTGATAGACACAAAGGCATGTTTTAGGGTAGAAAGATTGAGCATAATGGTTTGTTGGGGATCATAGATGAACCAAGGGTGACTCGAGGTGAAAGGCAAGTGGGCAGGGGCTAGAGGAAGTATGAAACTAGCCAGTTCTGAAGAATGGATGCCATTAAAGTAGTGATAGTAAAGACAGAGAGAGAGAGCACATTTGTAGAACAGAGGATTAAGTGTATTTGTTAGTGATTTAATGCCACTCATTTAATTGGCCATTCTCTGGATGTGGTCCAGGATGTCTATGTGGAATAAGTGTGTCATGAGAAGAAAATTTTAGTGATTTCAGTGGGGTGCTTTTGTCAGAGAAGAAATGAGTTCTTTCTCAGTCTTCTTTCATACTATGAATTCTAGTGAACAACTTTTGCAGATCTTCAAAGATACTCTATGGTACAGGACATAAAATGGTTTCTACAGACATGGGGTTTATGGTACGAACGATCTGTTCTTTAGAATAAACATACATTGTACATCTCTGGGTAAGGAGTGCATTTTTGATCCTCAGTCTGCTTGGTACAACATCAGTTATATTGTAGTTATAGTGCATCTCAACTGAACTGAAGAATGTTTGCCTGCTCCAGCAATTCTTGGAAAATATCTTCAATTTTTCAAGCAAGTCATGAAAATAAACAAATGAACAATTGTGAAATATGTTTCAGTGACTACTGAAGGTGTCATTGAATTAGTGTATGCTAATTTGAAAGTGAACTGCTAGGTAACTAATCAGACATCATGAGCAAACCACAGTAGTTTCATGTGGTCTGTTATGCAGTCAGTCAGCATAATTCAATTTTCTTGAATCTGTTACTTGTACCCTATATAAAACCATTGTTGGTGCCCAAACTCTTTGCAGAGTGTTGGAAGACAACTGAGTGATATGTGTCTCCACTCTTGCCCGATGGCCATACAGACAGCTAAAATAAATTTCAGAATGTTGAGGCTGCTGTATGTTGTGTTTTGTTCTTGCTACAGCCAGGCGGTTAAGACAGATGGCAGATAGTCAACAGGAATCTCCACCACCACAATAGTTTCCAGTTATGATGGGCCAACCACAGAATGCAGTATCTGTAAGCATGCTGTAAACTCTTTCCTAGTATGTAATTATTGTTTTTATTATTTGTAAAAGACTAACATAGTTAAACTCTATGTGCAATAATAAAATCGGCTAATTATTCATAGATGTTGTCAGTTACTTCATCACACAGTCCAAGGAACACCTTTTCATTTATCAGCTCAACCTGTCATCACCTCAGGTCAACCTTGAAAAAACCCTCTCATGACTGTTGAATAAAACAAAATTCTATTATATATGCAGCAAACTTTGAATATATATATATATCGTTAAAGTGTGATTATAAGTATTAAAGTAAGATACAAACTAACCATTTTTAAGAACTGAGTAAAAATGTAAAACAACTTCTTTAAGAATTTGTCATTTAAAAGTACCCTTGCTGGTGCTGGGTAAAAGCACCCACTACACTCTGCAAAAGTGGTTGGCATTAAGAAGGGCATCGAATCACAGAAGCCATGCGAAAACAGTCATGGAGCCTGGGCAGCTCTTCAGCTAATCAGCTTCTGTCAAAACTGTCCAACCTTTGCTAGCATGGAAAATGGATGTTAAATGATGATGATGATGATGAATAAATATAATAGTTGGTGCAGTTATGCCTGTGTGGAGAATTTGCTTCTCAACCATGTGGTTTCAGATTCACTGCTTAAACAAATGGGATCTTTTTGGTTTGAACTGCAGTTTTTTAAAATAATTTCCACGTAACTAAACACTTTTAAACTTTGTATACTGGTAGAATGTGTTTATAAAACATCTTTTTCTCTTGGCTTTATTGAGAAAATTCTATAGTTTGTAAGATATTTGTTGTTTTTTTTTCTTCATTTCTGCAATTTCAACCAATCAATGACGTCTATTGAGGTGAAAACATTCTGTGCTGTATGAATATGTCCCTCATTTAAGAAACAGATTGGGTTTATTTACATTTCTGAAGAAAAAAAGATACCCTTCCCCCCACCCCTAACCCTAACCCTAAAACAGATTGAAATGCAATAGATCGATACTAGGGTCATAATTATGGGTGACAATTTCATATGATACCGCTAGAAAAAACTGCCGTTCAAACCGAAAAGATCCAACAAATGTTTTCTGCTATTGCGGGGGTCGGCAAACCAGGGTAAATTGCCCCAACGAGGTAAAAATAAATTCTTTGAGGGTAATGAGGACTCATTAGACAAGTAAAATTGTACAAAAAAAAAAAAAAACGTGTTCCTTGTTATGACAGAAATTTTTCTTCTGGCAACACTGCATCTATCCAATGTAATGGATGTGTTTAGACATCACACCATTTTGAACTACAAACAATTTGGTTGCTAAAGCATTGTCTAGTGACTAAACAGATATTATTTGTCAGTTGTCTATTACTTGCCTTAACCTTGTATTTTGACATGTGTTTTTGTTTTATTTTAAGTAGATTTAAGTAGTTATTCAATTCAACCCTTTAACAAAATTGATTCAACCCCGAAGACTGTATCCAAATTGTTCTGGCATCAAAATGCCTCAATTTTGATGTAATTGTAACAAAAATGAAACATCATTTCTCCAAAACCTGAAGTGAAAAGGTTTCTAGAAAAATCCTTTTGTTTCATAATGAGGATATTAATTTATTTTATTGTTTGTTTGTTTTATACTTTTTGCATTTATCATTGTGTTCTCCATTATAAATAGATTCAATAAACCTTTTGAATTAAAAAAAAAAAATCTGATTTTCTTCATTTCATATCAAGGTAATGTCACTGTAAATAAATAGATTTTGGGGTAATTGGCTTACAAAGTTCCCCAATATCTGTACTATGTCCTTGGACAATCAAAGCTTTTTGTGTTGATTTGATAGATGGGAACTGAAAGAAATCCATCACGTGTGTGTGTCTTTGCCTTGACATCATTTAATAATTGCAAATGATTGTCAGTGTCACACAAGGAGTGTTATTCTATTCACTTCCAGTATTCTGTAAAAACATACCTGGCCAAGGGAAATTATTACCTTGCTTGTAAACAGATGAAGGTTGCTGACAAGAAGGGCATCCAGGTGCAGGAAACCTACCTCTGTTCAACCCATGCAAGCATGGAAAAATACATCATCATTAAAATGATGACGATGATAAATATGATTGTACTTCTCTTAGTGCAATACCTAGACTTCTTCTAAGAAGGTCACAAGGCACTGAAAAGCTGCTGCAGGTTCCTCTCTGCTGGACTAAATAAATACCTTAATCTTAATTCTTAACTGACTTTTCAAAATTTCAATATTTGTGTGATGTTGTGATGCTGTGTGTTAGTCAGCTTAAAGTCTGTTTTCTGTAACTGCTCAACTTACTCCCACATTCTTCACCAGAGACAGTCTTTAAGATGCAAAGAAATCTTTGCAGTAATTTTGTTGAGATGATTCTTTGAAACAGCAACCACAAATCTCTCATTTATCTAACAATGAAACATAAAATACCACTTTTTCTCTTCTATTGCAGTTTGTTAGCTGTACATTATTTTCTTAAAAATCTATATAATGATCTCTCTCCCACTTCATCTCTCTCTCACCTACCACAGTTCTCTTTGAAATCAAATAATTTTTTATTTTATTTTTTTTAGAAACCATTTGTTGTTTGTCTGTCACATCACTTTCTTTTTCGAAGACAGAGTAGGAAAAAAGTCAATGAAAGAACTAAATTTTCTAGAATGTCCTCTACCTACCACTTTACAGCTTCTATGAACAGACACTTGAAAATAAAATCAAGCCATGTATTGAAATGCATGCATGCATACATACATACATACATACATACATATATACATACATATATACATACATGTGTGTGTGTTTGTGCATGCATATATTTCTGTTTGTTTTACATCTGTTTTCCATGCTAGTATGAGTTAGATGAATATCTTAATGAAACATTGTTCTACAGCTGGATGTCCTTCCTGCTACTAACTCTTACCTGTTTCTCAAGTAAAGGATCTATTACTTCAAAGGCATGATGTGAGCAGAAAATTTGTTGACAGAAGTGACAGAACACCACTGGTAGTCACAACTTTTGTGCACATGCGCACACATATATGTGCAGATGTGACTGTGTGGTAGGAAGTTTTCTTCCTAATCGTATGGTTGTAGGTTCAGTCCCCACTGCATGGCACCATGGGCAAGTGTTTTCTACCATAGCTGCAGACTGACCGAATCCTTATGAGTGGATTTGGTTGACAGAAACTAAAAGAAGCCTGTTGTATGTACAATATATGTATATATGTGGAGTGTTTGCATGTTCGTGTCTCCTTGTCTTGACATTCTGAGTAGTTCTAAACAATTGTCACTGTCATATAAGCACTGACATTAATTTTCAATGTACTGCGAGAACGTCTGGTCATGGGAAAATATTACCTTGCTTGGAAACAGGTGAGTATTCTTGACAGGAAGGGCATCCAGCCATAGAAAATCTGTGTCAATAAATTCTGTGTGACCCATGCAAGCATAGAAAAGTGGACATTAAAATGAAATGAATGAATATATATATTATTGTTATTATTATTAGTTATATTAAGGTGGTGAGCTGGCAGAATCATTAGCATGCTGGGTAAAATGCTTAGTGGCATTTCATCCATCTGAGTTCAAATTCTATTGACATTAATTTTGTCTTATCCTTTCAGGGTTGGTAAAATAAGAACCATTTGAATACTGGGGCTAATGTAATTGACTTAGCCACTCCTCGAAATTGCTGGCCTTGTGCTAAATTTTGAAGCCATTATTACTAGCTATATTTATATATCGTTGCATGTATATATTATTGCTCTAAATGTGATTCATTTCACATTTAGAACAATAATATATCCTTTTATTGAACCCTCTTGTTAATCACTTTGCACATAAATATATCTTGATATAACTACAAAATACTTATATAACTATTCTGTGTGTGTGTGTGTGTGTGCAGATACCCATATGCACACACACACACACACACACACGTTTCCTAATTTATTTTTTTAGCTTTGTTCCAATATTTTTTTTATATTTAAATCTGTAGAAACAATCTTTTGATTAATGGAAATAGCATTATTCACTCTGGGATTGTTTCAGCAGCAGTAATTTCTTCTTTACTCTTCTTACTCTTTCACATTTTCCTTCTTTCTCTCTCCTCAGTTGCTCTTCATCTTGCACTCTCCCTCCCTTCCTCCTTCCCTCTCTCTCTCCCCTTCCTTCTCTCTCCCCTTCTTCTCTCTCCCCTTCCTTCTCTCCCCTTCCTTCTTTCTCTCCTTCCTTCTTTTTCTCCTTCCTTCTCTCTCTCTCTCTCTCTCTCTTTCTCTCTCTTCAGATTATTCTAGTTTTAGAGTTAGCTCCGACAACCCTTTGGAAATATTCCAGCGTTAAGATTGTCGAGGTAAGCAGAATAGGGGAAGTGTATAAACTATATATACACACATGTGTGTGTATGTGCATATATCTATAAGGACTAGAAAGAATAGCTATCAACCTTCATTTAGTTGGCTTGGTTATTTTATTGGCCCTTAATGTGAACTTGGATCTCCATCGATTCTTCATTGCACTCTCTCAAAGATGACATTGATGACTGAAAAACTTGGCTACAACATAATGCTTCATATTCTGTTTTAGTGGCCAGAGTTAGATCTGTATCCAGAAGTATAGATCATCCATAACCCAAATATTTATATCCAGTGAAATTGGTGAAATTTCAAAGTTTTCTTTGGGTTTCAGCCATTACTATTTCACTAGTCACATTGATATATAAGTGTGTATGTGTGATGTGTATATATATAAATATATATACACATGTGTGTATGCATATATATATATATATATATATATATATATATATATATAAAGAAATAATTAGTATAAGACTTAATTTATTAAATGAAGTTCAATAAATTTCATCAAATAAATGAAATAAAACAGAATGAATGCTAAAATGGATTATCCTTATATTTCATATTCCCAGACAATTGTTTCATACAAAAGGACCAACATTTTCATATGGACATCGTAAAGGTTGAATTTGTACTCTTCAGTATGTAAAATTTAAAGGAAAATAGAAATAAAGAAAAAGATGTTTAAAATATACTTAGAATTTTTTATCTTAGTTTTTATTATTATTATTTAGGTATTTATATATTCATTCTTCCACTCGCAATTATTTAAACCAAGACTAAAAACATTAAATGACTTGGCTGCTTGAATATCTAATATTTAATTTTGACTTCCTCACTATTAAATCCAAGAAGAGCCAACTAGCTCAAAACTGGATCAGTCCTGTGATCCTGTTTCCTGATGGAGGTCAGTAGGGGTTTGCTTCCCCTGCTAGCAATATATTGTATATAAAGGATGCAGAACATTGCACTGAAAACCAGCTGGCAGAGAATCTGCTTGGGGTTAAACTAGTGGCAACATTCAGCTGCTAGTTTGATGTGGCAACTCATTTCCTGTTTATGTACACACACACACACACACACACACATATATATATATATGTCTTCAGGAAGATGGCCCTGCTCGATCTGTAGAAAAGGTGTAGGTAGAAACTCTATAAGATGTACCCAGTGTAAGCTATGGACACATAAGAGGTGCAGCAATGTCAAAGGTAGGCTAACTGGGAGATAGTTTTTGTATGTGGCAGATGCTCGGGAGCATTGACCTCCGAAAATCTGCAGAAAACAACTTCCGTCACTTTCCAGGGGGAAAAACTAGAAGTAGTTGATAGCTTCCGTTATCTAGGTGACCAAGTCAGTAGTGGGGTGGGTGCGCTGAAAGTGTAACTGCTAGAATAAGAATAGCCTGGGCAAAGTTTAGGGAGCTCTTACCTCTGCTGGTGACTAAAGGCCTCTCGCTCAGAGTAAAAGGCAGACTGTATGATGCATGTGTACGAACTGCCATGCTACATGGCAGTGAAACATGGGCTGTGACTGCTGAGGACATGCGTAAACTCATGAGGAATGAAGCCAGTATGCTCCGATGGATGTGTAATGTCAGTGTACTTACTCGACAGAGCATTAGTACCTTGAGAGAAATGTTGTACCTAAGAAGCATCAGTTGTGGTGTGCAAGAGAGACGATTGCGCTGGTATGGTCATGTGGCGAGAATGGATGAAGATAGGTGTGTGAGAAAGTGCCAATCCCTAGCAGTTGAGGGAACCCGTGGAAGAGGCAGATGCAGGAAAACCTGGGACGAGGTGGTGAAGCACGACCTTTGAACGTTAGGTCTCACCATGGAAATGACTAGAGACCGAGACCTATGGAAGTATGCTGTGCGTGAGAAGACCCGGCAAGACTAGTGAAGCCATAACCTGTGGCCCCTACTTGGGACGTAGTCAGTCCACCAGTGCATACCTTCCTTCCTGTGACACTTGTGAAGACCTGTTGAGGCAAGTGAAAATCAAATCAAATCAAATCAAATCAAACCAAATCAAAATAGATGAACATCAATGGAATTTGTATCTTTGTGGTACCAGTGCCGGTGGCACATAAGAAATCCATCCGAACGTGGCCGTAGCCAGTACCGCATCGACTGGCCTCCGTGCTGTGGGCACGTAACAAACACCATCCGATCATGGCCGTTCGCCAGCCTCGTCTGGCACCTGTGTCGGTGGCACATAAAAAACACCATCTGAGCGTGGCTGTCTGCCAGCCTCGTCTGGCACCTGTGTCGGTGGCACATAAAAAACACCATCCGAGCGTGGCCGTCTGCCAGCCTCGTCTGCACCTGTGTCGGTGGCACATAAAAAACACCATCCGAGCGTAGCCGTCTGCCAGCCTCATCTGGCACCTGTGTCGGTGGCACATAAAATCACCCACTACACTCTCGGAGTGGTTGGCATTAGGAAGGGCATCCAGCTGTAGAAACACTGCCAGATCTGACTGGCCTGGTGCAGCCTTCGGGCTCGCCAGACCCCAGTTGAACCGTCCAACCCATGCTAGCATAAAAAGCGGACGTTAAACAATGATGATGATATATATATATAGTTGGAATTTACAAAAAAACAAAACAAAACAAAAGACAAAGACAGGTGTGTAAACAGCAAACAGATGTATTACTTTAACACATGGGAAGTGAGAAAGTCTTTTACGTTTTGAGCCTATACTCTTCAACAGAAAGGAATACAGAAATAAGCTGAGAGAGAAAATAAAAAAAAAGGTTTAGTGGCTAGCAATTAATCATGGCGAATGCCAGACAGAAGTGGTCAGACAGGGAGCTAGGAAGAAGGAGAAATAAAAAAGTAGTGGTGATCCTCAAACGAAGGTGCATTTGTATATATATATATATATATAACAATAATAAATCTCCGAGCGAGATATAAACAGTAACTGCTCTCTAACATAAGGGGGATCAGCCATCTGAATGTGGCTAGGGACAGGGCGGGGTGGTGGGGGTGTTACTGATGCATTTAGCCCCTGGGGCTAAATGCATCAGTAACACCCCCACCACCCCGCCCTGTCCCTAGCTACATTCAGATGGCTAATCCCCCTTATGTTATATATATATATATATTTATATATATATATAATATATATATATATACATATATACTTCTAATAAAGGATAAAATTTTTTCCCCAAAAAATTCATCAAAGTGGCTAGCATATTAAAATACCTTTAAAGGTGATAATTATAAACAATTGCTTCTGCTTTTTTCCATGAGTGCTTGTAAGTATTTCATTTATTTCTTATTGTATTCTCTACTGTAGAGGGAAAATCTGTGAGATTAATCCCGAAATGGATTCAATAGATAAAGTATTTAAAAAAAAAGATTCTGTTAGCTTGCCTTCCTCAATTTCAGCATGGCGTGTATTCATAGTGAATGTATATTGTATGTGGTGATTGATGATTTAAAGTCTATTCTCAGCATATTGGCATAGAAATCTTTTTTGTTTTGCCTTGTTTATAATTGTATATACATATGTATGTACGGTGTATATACATATGTATGTACGGTGTTTGTGGTCCTCTTTCATGGATCTGTAGTTCCCGTCTCAGTAATGAGCTTGTAACCATGATAATCCATTACAGCACTAACCCAGTGTACATATTCATTTAGATCACCAGTGAACTAAACCCACATATTCTGTATATATATATGTGTGTGTATATATATTATATACATGTATATATATATATATATATTTTATATATAATGTATACCACCACCATATGCCATCACACACTCTGTTACTGCCACACACACACACTCTATCACACACACACACATGCCACCAGACACACACACACACTCACATACATGCACACAGATACCAATCATTCTTCACACTCCCCCATCCCAGAAAGGACTTTCTTTTTGTCCATCTACTTCTGGTCATTTTTTTTTTCCTCCTTTTCCTTTCCATTTGGACTTTCCTATGTTTCCTGTTACCAAAGAAGAGCTTTTCTTGAAACGTAAAACAACCACTCTTTCTTTCCTTCCCTGAGTGTCTCATTAATACTTTGCATGTACTATGTCCTTGCGTTGTTGTTTTTTCTTGTCTTTCCTTGTTTTTTTTTTTAATTAATCATATATATATATACTTCGTTTTTGGATTTGGTTTGCAAAATTCTTTATGTGAATTCATGTGCTGAAGCATATTTTGTTGTGTCTGGGGAGAGTCATTCTTTTTTAGTGCCTTATTATTTAACACACTCACCAGTAAAGTTTCCATTCATTTACTTATTTATTTTCCTAAAATTTTCTGTTATCCAAGCTGCTTGGATAACTGACAGTCAATGACTACCAAAAAAGGTTGCAAGGCGCAACAAAAATAAGTAAATGAGTGGAAACTTATCCAGCAAGTGTGTTAAATAATAAGGCACTAAAAGAGAATGACTCTCCCCAGACACACCCCACCCTTGCTTTCCCCACTCCTGCCTCCCCCACCTCCCAACACCATCACACCACACCACACACCACTACATCTTACACCACCATACCACACAACACAACACATGACCATGCACACATCAGCACTGACCACTTCCCATCCCCACATATTCACACCTACACATACACACACGCACACGTCAAGATCACCAGCTCTATTCCACATGCGCATACAATCTCTCTTATACACATGCACGCGCACCTTCGTTTTGGGATCACCACCACTTTGTTATCTTCCCTTCTCCCTAGCTTTCCTGTGTGACCCTTCTGTCTGGCCTTCGCCATGATAGATCGCTAGCCACTACATATTCTTTATTTTCTATCCTTGTTTCTTTCTGTGTTCCTTTTTGTGGAAGAGTGTAGGCTCAAAATGTTAAAGACTTTTTCACTTCCCGAGCGTTATACTAATACATCTGTTTGTTGTCTACACCACGTGTCTTTTGGGTTTTTTTGTGAATTCTCCCCCTATATATATATATATATATATATATATACATACACACACAAACACACATATATAATAGATATGTATAAATATACTTATGTATGAGAGTATGATCATGCGAGGACTGTATATGAGAGTATTATCTTTTTGCATCCACTTTCCAAGCTGACATGGTTTGAATGAATTATCATGGTTTGAATGATTTTTATTCAAAGTGTATGTTAGCTACACATTTGGCTCTCTGGTAATGCACAGATGGAAGAGTTGATGTCTTTTCAAGTCTTTAGAAATTGTCAATCATTTAAAGAAACTTTTTAAGAGTTCCTTAATGAACTAAACTGAAGGTTCATAAAAGATTTGGATAATTTCAGTTGCTGTGAGTAGTGAAGAATGTTAGATTTCAGATTGTAGCGAAGAGAGATAGAAGCTTTCAGTAAAAATCACATCACCAATTTCTGTCTTTTTCATTCTCAGACAAAAAAAAAAAACCAAAGTCACCAAAGGTTTTACTCCTCGCATCATTTAAACTTATTCACTTTCCTAAAACTCTCTCCTATGAAATTATTTATTACAGACATAGACCATCACCGGTTCTTATAGATTCTAGATTTTACTTCGAATGTCTTGCACAGAAGGATGCGATCTGTTAAATCTGCCACCTGTATGCAAATAGTACTGTTTAGTTCAGTGGTGGCACTCACTTCTGACAATGTGGAAATAACCAATGCAACTAATTGACAGAAGCAATCATACTTTACCATTCTTGGTTAGTTTCCTTTGGTTTTAGAATTTAGATGTTGTATTCCTGGATTTTAAAATATATTTTGTCGTTGTCAGAAATATAAACAAACTCTAATATTTCAGGTCTTTGATTGTTCTTAGAATTCTATCATTTTAATATCATTTAAATATTTTTATTTACATTTGTGTTTTATTTTGTGTTTAGGTAATGGCAGCATACAGTTAGCAAACTCTCAAAGGATCAGACTGTTTCTCTAGTAGTGTCAAAGACAAGGACTATACAACTCATGGTGGGGCGGCAGGACAGTGTTGGTGAGTGAAGCATTTTTACTTAATAATCAAACCGTTATTCAAATGCTGATCTGTGTGTGTGTTTGTGGTTCCCTTTGTATGTTTGAGCAGTATTGTAGTGTTAGATGATTTTGGAGTGGGGTTTAGTATAGAATCAACTGCTGTTTTTGGTTGAAATTATATTTTTTGCATCTGAATCTTTTGTTTATGAAATAGTGTTAAGCATAGGAAATCATGGTGAAATCATGCTTCTACATTTTGTAGAAAAGTTTTTATACAAGGCTTCAGCAGTTCTTTACCTACAAGCAAATTTGAAGATGTTTTACTTATAATGGAGATAATTCAGTAAATTTTTAAATGTCTGAGTTGATCTTTAAGGTTATTGAATATTGAAAAAGTTTTTTTTATCTCATAATATATAACTAATAGTCCCCCTCCCAATTATATTTTAATGTGGAAAATTCATGTGGTGATTATCCAGTCATTGAACACTTACTCTTGTAAACTCCAAACAAATTGGATGGCAAAATGGTTTACATAAACCCATGATCATTAAAGGTACTGTATGTTCTACATTTTAATTAACTGGTAGTGACTGTTTTAATATAGTTGAATGAGACTATTATTATTTCTCATTCTCCCAAGTTGCATCCCAAGTCAGCTTTAATTCAGGATACATATGACCAAAAGCATTTCAGATTTGACCTTGCTATGTATATGTAGCACTACAATGTCCAATGTATTCCATTTTTCAGACAATGGAGTGGGGTAACTCAAAGGTTTGACTGTTATTTCTAGCGTATTGAGGAATTGCATTAAGGTTCTCTCATTGGCTCACATATATCTGTATTCATGGAGGATGTATTGGTGAATAGTACTTCCTTTACAAATTGAACTAAAACTGAGAGGAAAGGTCATAGTTGCAGGAGTGGTTTAGATGATAGTCAGCAAGGTAATCAGAGATTAATTACAAAGAAATATTAGAATACTCTAGAATACATGCCTGCAATTTATATCAGATTCATGGCTTTTCCTAATGGATGTCTTTATTAATTATATAATCCTATTAAATTAGTTGAGTATATTAAGCTGAAAATGTCTTGGACTTCTTTGACATTTTGTTTCACTATAAAACTACCTCATGTATATTTGTGTGTTTGGTATGTATAGTATGTATGTATATTATGTATTATGTAGCTGTATGGTTAAGGAGACTGGTTCACAAACAAGCAGTTGTAGGTTCAATCTCACTGTGTTGTACCCTGGGCAGTGTTTCCTGCTCTTACCTCATGTTAATTCCACAAGACAGAAATTTGGTTGATGGAGCTTCTGCAGAATCCTGTTGTATATGTGTGGTGTATATTTGTGAAAAATGTACACATCTGCAAGGAAACCAATGTGATGGAACCAAAATACCCTGGTGTTATTATTGCACCTGAGTTGAATCAGAGACAGAGTGAATCAGTAGTTAGTTATGTTGTCGGAAACTTGTTATCAACAATGTTATTGTTTACAAAAAGTCATGATGAAATGATAAAATAAAAACATTTCATGAAAGATTATACATATTCAGAAATTAATTTCAGAGGAAAACTTTTCCTGAGAGAACAGGAAAGAAATATCTATCACTTGCCAAACGACCAAGCTGAATTAGCGTGAAATTCTTTTTCAAATCAGATATATCTACTTTATTAACAGCTATTTCCGTGCTTTAAAGTTAGTTTTAGCTACCTACCACAAAGTACTCCTACAAAGTGAAAGATCATATTTCTGTTTGGTGTTTATGGAAATCTGAGATAGATAACTGTTAGTGTTGTTGCCCCCACTGGTGATAATTGTGATTCTGATTGTAAATAAGTGCTTAGATTGATTTAACATAGTTTTTATTAAAAATCTAATCTGTTAATTTGTTCTTATATTTTTTCTTTACATATATAATGTGTGTATATAGTCCATGACTTGTAAAACAGGTATAGGTTAGTAATATGAAAGGTATCTGGCTGTAAAACAATACCTTAGTAATATAAACACTTAACTCATATTAGCATTGGAAAATGGAGGATTGTGTGTGTGTGTGTGTATGGTTTTGAATTTTGGCTTAGGAATGAATGGCAAGGTTGACCTCAGTGGAATTTTAAATTTAGAACATAAAAGAACCAGAAGAAATACCTCAAAACATTTTTTGCGTAATGTGCCAGTGTTTCTGCCAGCGTGCCTTATGTATGTGTATTTTAGACTGAGACACTAGAGAAAGACATGTTCTTCAGAACCCTGAATCCTATTGAATCATCCTCCAATGCTAGCATGAAAGGCAGATTTGAAATGATGGTGATGATAATATTGCTTATTTTAGTTTGGTGATTAGTTTACAGAATTAATTTCTTGTTTAAGTTCTTAGTGATTCTAAACTCACAACAGACATTTTACTTACTGAAGTATTGAGTCCTTTAGTTTATGTCTGTCAGCCTGGTTCTTATGAACAACACATACACACACATGCACAGCATAGAAAAAAAGATGTTAAATGATGATGATGTATATACACTGAGAACTAAAATAGTTTGTTGTGGTAATTAATACTGGTAGGGTATTATTTAATGGAGATAGTAGTAAAAGTGGGTTTTATACGTAGTAAGCAGTTGCTTAAGTCCAGTTAGGGATCCCATCACAGGCTGATGAGACCTGTTACTGGTACCATGTAAACCAGTATTAGTTCTATGGTTGAGTAGTCAGTGACTAAACTGGCTCACACACTTGAGTGGCTTGCTACTCTTGTGAGGAGGGTATCTGGACATCCAGCAGGATTAAAAAAACAAAACTTGTTGAAGGATGGATGTTCTCCTTGTGAGCCAGCAACCATCCATTTGAGGAAGGCATTGGCAAACCATCCCGATATCTCTACCAAAAAAAAAAAAAACTCTGTAAGAAAGTCAGAACAAAGTAATACTGTGGCTTCATCTGGTGGGAAAACTTTTATTTAACTGAGAAGACTTTCTTCGTGATGTCATCAATGTACTGCAAAAAGCATACAATGCATGACAACGATGACAAAGGAATTGATGGTGAATGATACATTTATTGTGTGTGAACTGAAATTTAAAATACCATATGATTTCAAACATGCACTTTTTTTTACAAGTAATTGTCATTGAACAATGCCTTTGCTACCACCATCACACACAAGAAAGAAGTGCTTTCATCACCACCACCACTATCATTATTTAGTATTATATTTTCACTTTTTAGTTTTCTCTGGCTTTCTCTCTTTTCTTTGACTTAAATCCCTTAGCATGACATTAAAGGTAGGTAGGTAGGTAGGTAAGAATGTACTATTGTATTAATGCATAGATTATGTATGTCAAATGTTAGAACATTGTGGCAATAAATACTATTCTATATGTGTGTATATATATATATATAAAATTGCGTAGTAATACTGAGTTGGTAAAGCTATACATGGACCTATGAGGAAGTCTTCAACCACCTAGGAATTGCAACTAAGTTCCTCAGTTGCACCCAACTATCTATAAGCAAAATGGCCAGAGGTATTGGTGAATGTAATCTGCAATAAACTGTCTAGTGGATATAAGATAGATGGTCATGGTTGGAATGTCTTTGATTATAAGTCAAATTAATCAGGTTGACTTGCAGTAAAATTCTCTTGTAACTCATTGCTCAAATGCTACCAATTATTTTCTAATAGCATATCTTGTCTTCAGAATTGTTCTACTAAATAGAATAATTTGAGTTGGCTTGTAATCTATCGCTGGATGTCCTGTCACCATTAACCACTAATAGAGCAGATTGGTTATAGTTATGGTGATTCTGAGAACACATTCTTGATGTATTGTTGACTTATCCAGCCTATTCCAACATAGATTAAAAAAAAAAAAAACCCAGAAAACATGTTGAAACAATAATGATGGTAATTCTTTATTCTGTAGATCTTCTCGTTAAGTTCCCATCATATTGTTTTTAATTAGTTTCCTTTCAGGAACCCTAGTATGTGGTTCCAGCAATTATAAACATTAAGATAACTTAACCTACTTCTAGTGGGTCCAATTCTTCAAGCCTTAGATTTATAGGAAATATATACAGATTTGAGATGATCAAACAGTAGTGCTTCTTGATGCTGGTACTCATGCTCTTGTGATTCAACAATACCTACAGAATAGGTATTTAAATCTACAATATTGACATCCTTAACTTTAGGTTTTGGGAAAATCTGAAAATCTACCCTTATTGTCTTGTTGAGATTGTCATTACATTTTTTTTCTTTTTTGTAATTTTGGACCCCACTTTCATCAGTTTTATATCCAATGTACCTTTTCTTTTCTAAGTAGTAGGGTGTTATTTAAGCTGGGTATGGCTGCTATATCTAGCAGATCAAGCTACCTTTTAAAAGTACTCTCATTGGCTCCATTACTAAGTGCTGCTGAAGAAGTATTAACCTTGTAAATATTCTCTGCAGTTTGCTACAAGGGGTGGGGGGGGGAAGAATCTAATCTCTGTTCTGTATTTATCTGAATCATTCTTTAGAAGTCTTTGTTTCAAAGGTTCTTATATGCTACATCTTCCGACAGTTTCTGTTTCATTATAACCAAAGATACGTGACGTCAACACACCCTGTTCTTTGATATATTTGTAAATATCTGGGGAAAATGATATGTCAGCATTAATCTAAAGATTCAGCTTTATTACTGACATATAAAACTGAATATGTTCTCTCATTTTCCATTAACGTAACCTGTTTCTGTTTGTTTAAAATTTACCCTAATATATATCTCCGGCTTTTGATTTGGTTTCACTAAAGTAGGTGTAAAACTGTCTTGTCTAAGATGAAATAATCTGTGGCTATCCTCTTTGTATGTTTTCGCATGGTAATCATCATCAGCAACATTTTCTGTTTTTAATATTTTTGCTATATTGATTGTTCTAGTATATTTGCCAATTCTTTTTTTTTTTATGCTATATTCCAGATTTATCTGATAATCTAAATTTTAAGCATTGATAATAATATTCTCTGATGTGGTTAAATTTTGTTAGAAAGACAGCTGTTTCTTTACAGACTCAGATCTAATTACAAAGTTACAGTTCTTACACTCAGCTTCTATAATAGATATGATATACCTGCTATTTTAATCTACAGTTGATGGGAATTAACCTGTAGTAATTATTCAGCAAAATGGTAATGTTTACATTGATAATACTATCTCTTGTCATCACTATCTCCATCAACAATAATAATAATGAGCCAGTTATTAAACCTCTATGTCTCTGCTCAACTCAAAGGAAAGAAAACAAATTTTTCTTCAATGAAACACCACTGACACTTTTTAAAGACATGTGTGTGTGTGTGTATGTATGTATGTATGGGCATGGCTGTATGATAAGAAGCTTGCTTCCCAACCACATGGTCCTGGGTTCAGTCCTTCTGTGTGGCACCTTGGGCAAGTGTCTTCTACTATAGCCTCAGGCCGACCAAAGCCTTGTGAATAGATTTAGTAGATGGAAACTGAACAAAGCCCGTCGTATATATATATGTATGTGTGTCTGTTTTTGCCCTTCTCCCCATCGCTTGACAACCAATGTTGGTCGTTTACGTCCCGGTAACTTGGCGGTTCAGTAGAAGAGACCGACAGAATAAGTACTAGGCTTACAAAGAATAAGCCCTGGGGTCAGTTTGTTCTACTAAAGGTGGTGCTCCAGCATGGCTGCAATCAAAATGACTGAAACAAATAAAAGAATAGAAGAATATATATATGTGTGTCTTTGTTTGTCCCCCACCACTGCTTAACAGCCAGTGTTGGTGTATTTCTGTCCCCATAACTTAGCAGTTTGGCATTAGAGATCAATAGAATAAGTACTAGGCTTTAAAAAAAAATGAGTCCTGGAGTTGATTTGTTTAACCAAACCCCTTCAGGGCAGTACCTTGGCATGGCCACAGTCAAATGACTGAAACAAGTAAGATAAAAGATATATTTATTTCTTTATTGCTTACAGGGAGCTAGACATAGAGAGGACAAACAAAGATAGACAAAGGGATTAAGTCGATTAAATTGACCCCAGTGCGTAACTGGTACTTATTTAATTGACCCCGAAAGAATGAAAGGCAAATTTGACCTCGGCGGAATATGAACTCAGAACATAACAGCAGATGAAATACTGCTAAGCATTTCACCTGGTGTGCTAACGATTTTGCCACCTCGCTGCCCTTAAAGATAAAAGATGTGTGTGTATGTATAAATGTGAATATCTACACACACAAACAAGCATATATGCACATATTTAGTTTTAATGCTTTTACACGTCATAAAAGTCCATATATAATACAACCTCATGTTCAACTTGCAGTGTTGTACAACTGTAGATAATCTACTTATGTATAATTGAATTATATTAATTTTTAATATTTCATTTTATGTAAGGTATATTGATATATTATATTAATAATAAGATAATCTAAACAAAAGTAACATATTACATTATTGTTGTTCTCATAATAAAAGTGTTTGTGTGTACATGGAAACTTGCAGCCTTAATTTTAATCATGATTTTGGTGAAAAATGTGCAGAGTTTTATGGTGTTTACATATAGAATCATGAAATTTTAAAATATTGTGTGTGTGTGATCATCATCATCATCATCATCCTTTAATGTCTGTTTTCCATGTTGGTGTGGTTGGATGGTTTGATCAGAGATGGCAAGCAAGAGAGTTGCACCAGGTTCTGGTCTGATTTGGCTTGGTTTCTATGGCTGGATGCCCTTCGTATTGCCAACCACTTTACAGAGTGTGCTGGGTACTTTCTATATGTTACTGACACAGGGCTCTTGCAGGCCAATTGTCTTCAGCAGGGGGAGCTTCATTAACATATCTGCTGTGAAGGACGGGTCTTCTTGAGTACAGCAAAGCACCAGGTATCTCATTCCTTTGTCATCTCCTCTGTAGGGCTCAGTGTCCTTTGGTCATCCTATATATATATGTATATATATATATATATATATCATCATCATCATCATCATCATTTAATATCCGTTTTCCATGCTCTTTCTAACATTAACTACCTTATAGAGTGGACTGAGTGCTTCACGCACATGCGCACCACATCATAGTCATCGTCATGTTGCATCTGCTTTGTCATGCTTGCATGGGTCGGATAAGTTTTCTCTAGCATCTCACAATTTATGTTATTTTTTGTCATACCCTTCTGAAGTACAGAATTTTGAGACCAACTTCAACCAATTTCTTATGTCTTCTTTGATCATCATCATCATTTGGATAAATCTCCCAAAAAACCACACCTCATCTTGCCTTCTTTTAAAAGACAGTTTGGATAATGTAGACCAAGGTACACTGTTTGAAAAAAAAAAATGAAAGATGAGTTAGTCACTGTTGGTAGGGCAATGTGAATCTGCTTAATTAGGGCCAATTTGGGCCGATTCAGGATCAAATGTCAACTCGATTTAGTTAAATTGACTTATTGTATAAAAAATTCAAAACCCATGGGGTTTTTTCTTATAATAAGTATAACAAGAACACAAATTGACTGTGATACAATGCATGCTGGTGTGGAAGACAAATGTCAACCCCTTTTTGATACCAAACAACCTGAGAACACCCCTGGTTCTATGATACAAATTTCATGTTTTGAAATGTCCAGGCACAGGCGTGGCTGTGTAGTAAGAAACTTGCTTTCCAACCACATGTTTCCAGGTTCAGACCCACTCTGTTGCACCTTGGGCAAGTGTCTTCTTCTATAGCCTCAGGCTAACCAAAGCCTTGTGAGTGGATTTGGTGAATGGAAACTGAAAGAAGCTCATTGTATATATGAATGTCTGTGTTTGTCCCTCCAGCAATGCTTAACAACAGAAGAGATTATTGGTTTTAGTGTGTTCTTTAGCTAGATGACCTTTTCTAGCTGCCATCTTAAGATGTAAGTGTTTGCAGCAGCATCATCATTCCAGATATGGCATCATACTCTAATACACTTAATGCTTGAGCTTCATAGAGATTCACTGATTGCTGTGAGTTGTGGTATTGTCTGACCTTGAAGATATAGTTTAGAATTGTTACCATGCTGGGCAAAATGCTTGGCAAAATGTTTGGCAGCATTTCGTCTGTTTTTACATTCGGAATTCAAATTCCACTGAGACTGACTTTGCTTTCCATCCCTTTCATGGTCAATAAAATGAGTATCAGTTAAGTATTGGGGCAGGGAGGACACTGACTTACTCTTCATCTGAAATTTCTGGCCTTGTGCCAAAATTTAGAATCATCTCTATATATAATCTCTATATATAAAACTGAAATGCGTTTTTACCACTTGGATCGCTTTCAATGCCACTACGTCCCGTCCGATTCGCTCCAAAATTTACAGGGACATGTAGAATGAGGTGACGATGCTTGTGGGCTACCTTAGAAATCCATATCTTAAAAGGTGTGGTTGCTAGGGGCCATCTTCCTCACTCACGCTATTTCCTCTATTACCCTCTCACTCCTCTTCATTTATAACTTTCACAAGTCCACTACCGTTATTTAAAGTATCTGTCACTCTCGCTGTTTCCTCTCTTTTTCACTGACTCTGTTTCCTACCTTCCCATCACTTCGGCGGCGTTCTTTTAAGTATCTGTCTCACCAACAACACACGAGCATGGGAACAAATATTATGAATCAGATATTCTTGCGTTCATTTATATGTGTGTGTGTGTGTGTGTGTGTGTTCTATATATAAATATGTATATATAATGTATGTGTGTGTGTGTGTGTTCTATATATAAATATGTATATATAATGTATATATACAAAGTGTATATATCTGTATTTATGTATATTAAACTTTTTCATACTTTTTCATAGTTATATATATTTTTAAACAAATTATAAATATAATTTAATAATTTTTATTTTCAATTTAAATAATTTAAATTTTTCAATTTTATATTTTGTATATTTTATATATTATATTTTTTTTTTATGTTTTTGTTTTTGGTTTTTCACTGTTTGATTTGCCTATTAGTGGTTTTATCTCTAATTTAATTTATACAGATATATATCTCATTTGTATATATAATGCGTGCACACACACACACACACACACACACATATATATATATATAATGTGTGCATTACGTAGTCGGTCGATTCAGCTGAAAATATGCACACCTATGTTAAAAGTGCTGGCAAGTTTGCATGACAACTATTTTTTTACCTCAAATTAAAGGCGTCACCTCTAGGACAAAATTCCTCATCTTATAAAATGTGGCCCCAGTAGACCCGAATGAAATCGGGTTATATTAACCAAAATGTGAAAAGGGGTCTAAATGGGGCTGGAAGGGGATTCAAATTTCAAGGAGCGGGTGTTTAGGAATTCTCTGTTACATCAAGCTAAAAAATTTGCGCCAGCCTTTTAATCGTCAATGTGTTGCCGTCCATGATAAAGAAGTTTTGAATGCTTGTCATGGTGAGTCTACTGTCGTGAGAAAGAATCACTTCAAAACTTGGTGTTTATGAATTTTCTTTTACATCAAGTTCAAAATTTTACACCAGCCGTTAAGCTGTCAATACGTTGTCGTCCGTCGTTAAGAAATGCCAGCCATGGTGACTCTACTATCCTCAGATTCTATCCCTTCAAACTTTGCTTTCCAATATTTTATTATTTTTATTCAGCTCGCAAGTTCGTCTGTCCCTTTTAAATGTTAGTGTTTTGCTGTCTGCCTTGAAGCAGACCTTTCCGTTGCTACTGCCTGATATTTATGATTGATCTTTCTAAATATTTTATTTCTCAACTTACTCAAGATCTGTTGTTTATAAATGGGAGAGAGATAGATAAAGATAGAGAGTAAGAGAAAGCGAGGGAGGGTCCGAGAGAAAACAAAAGTAAGAGAGTGGGAAAGTGAGAGAGAAAGGAGAGAGAAACAAAGACGGAGAATCATCATCATCATCATCGTTTAACGTCCGTTTTCCGTGCTAGCACGGGTTGGACAGTGTGACCGGGGTCTGGGAAGCCAGGAGGCTGCACCAGGTTCCAGTCTGATCTGGCAGTGTTTCTACAGGTGGATGACCTTCCTAACGCCAACCACTCTGTGAGTGTAGTGGGTGCTTTTTTCATGCCACTGGCACAGGTGCCAGGGGGGCTCGCAGCAGCAACGATCGGTTGGTGCTTTTTACATGCCACCGGCACAGAAGCAAGTCAAGGCGGCGCTGCAATCGGCCACGTTCGGATGGTGCTTTTTACGTGCTGAAAGGAAGCAACAGAAAGTAACAAACACACTCTTACCCGCGCGTAGAGCGGGTCACCTTCAGCTAGTCATTATTATATAAGTGAAGAGTGACTTTGTGAGGTGTAGTGATTTTGGTGAGGGCTTTAGTTGTGTTACTGTTTATGTGTAGTGAAAATTGTTTCTTTGCTAAATGTAGTGATGGTAGCTTTGTCCTGCAGGAGAATATTGTCTTGTTGGATTAATACAATCTGAGCAGTTTTTATTTTGTGCCATTGTCCCAATAAATGTGTCAGAAAGCCATGTCTGGCTTGTGTGTTTTGAATTATTGTGTAAAATATAGATTGCTAATGTGTATCCAGAGTTGTAATAATATACTGACCCTTTTATGCTTACATTACTAGGGATTTTAGGAATAATTGTCCCAATCCAGCCCACAAAAAATAGTTTATGCTTCAATCCAACCAGCACAGTAAAACAAGTTCAACAATCCTGGTTTAATGCATCTATTCTCTTTCCCTCCTCTCTCTCTTTTTCTGTGTATGTTTAGATCTCGCCTTAAAAATACAACAGTTGTTTCAATTGCATTAACATATGCATATACACATTTGATATATGTTTATATATGTATATAGGTGCAGGAGTAGCTGTGTGGTAAGAAGCTTGTTTACCAACCACATGGTTCTGGGTTCAGTCCCACTGTGTGGCACCTTGGGCAAGTGTCTTCTACTATAGCCTCAGGTCGACCAAAGCCTTGTGAGTGGATTTGGTAGCCGGAAACTGAAAGAAGCTTGTTGTATGTATGTATGCATGTATGTATGTATGTATGTATGTGTATGCTTGTGTGTCTGTGTTTTTTCCCTCACCATCGCTTGACAACCGATGCTGGTGTGTTTATGTCCCTGTAACTTAGTGGTTCGGCAAAAGAGACCAATAGAATAAGTACTAGGCTTAGAAAGAATAAGTCCTGGGGTCAATTTGATCGACTAAGGGTGGTGCTCCAGTATGGCTGCAGTCAAATGATTGAAACAAGTAAAAGAATAAAAGAATATAGACACATATACATATTTGATATTCGCCAGGATGTTTTAAATCCCATTTTCTCTTCTAATTATATATACACACACACACACACACACACACACACATATATATAGTTGCCTTTCAACATGGTGTCTCGCACACTAATCTGATGGTTGTTCTGGAAGCTAGGAGTAGATGAATGGCTGGTGAGAGCTGTCCAGGGGTGCTGTCACTGTGGTGGGAGTTAACAGTGCGTACATAGAAGAGTTACATACATAATCTCCCACCCAACTCCTGTGCTACCTGTAATCTTTCTCCTCGAGCCACTTCCCTTGTCATGCATCATGCACTCCTAGCACCCTTCCTTGCTACTATATTATCACTGAATGCCCCTTCACCCTGAACACACTCTCATGCCTGCCATTGATGCTCCACTCTTTTTACCTTAACAACCTATTCTGTCACTTCTAGCCACCCACTCCCCACTTCTGTGCAGATGGTACCACTCTTTACTCTTAACTATTTCATACATAGCTTCATTCTCATGCAACCTGGATCCATTGCACCAAGCAAGCATTATCTCCATGAACACAGATCATGAGAAAACCCTTCAATGGGTCATGATAACCTTATTTCTTTCACTGAACATGAAAATTAACCCTTTAACATTCAGATTTTTCTGTGGAATGTAAGGCTTATTTATTTGCATTGTTTTGAATTAATTATGCATTATCTTGTGGCTTTAAACTTTCAATGCTGTGATAATAATTTTTTAAAATGTCATCATAGCATAGGTGTCAGAGGCTGGATCTGGCTAGTTTGAACAGAAAATAGTTAGAATATTTGGGTTGGATATGGCTGGTTTAAGTGTAAAGGGTTAAACTATCTGGTATATCACTCTCTCTAATCCTTAACATAACCATTGCCACATCCATAGCAAACCTTAAGTCTTACAAGTTCTATGGTGACCTCACATAATTAGTATTCCTCTTTAATCCAATTCTGTCCATTTACTGAATCATAACAAAATCCAGATAAGACACACATTGAGATATTGCTTGGAATGGTGGTGTTGATGTTATCTACACCAACATATCAGAATGTATCTAAATCATATTGATTGATTAATGAAGTATTTAACCACTGGCACATAGGAATATTGTTTTTTTTAAGTTTTTTTTATCTCTTTTACAGTTACTACAACAACATCTGCATCATTTAATGAGCACTGCTATCCAACCATACATGCTTCACACTAAAATACCCACTCAGTCCTCCTCTGCAATGCTCTAGAATTTCCTGCTTACCATGTTGATTTTCTTTGTCTGGTATGTGGAGATCATACTTCTTCTCCAACTCATTCAATAAATTAATTTAAATAAACAAAATTTATTATGCAATGGTGTACAGTACACCCATTAAATAATAGTGAATAGTGCGCTTATTAAACAACAGCTCACTGTACATCCATTAACCAATGGAATATAGTACTTGACAATCTATGACTGAAAGTGTTACTGAGTGGGTAGGACAGTGAAAATGATGTGAGAAAGAGGAAGAGTGATTGTGACAAACAGTGTGTATAAAAATGAAATGTCCACATGGGTCTGATTTCTGTTTATCATGGAGAGGTCACTGAATGAAATTGTAGGATATTACTGATACTTATCATGGCCAACAAGTTTTAAAAGCTTCAACTCACTACTATAAGAAAGGCTGGATTGTGAAGCACATGGTTATAATTTCAGGTCTTACAACTGCTGGATCTGGATAACAGTCACTTACACTCTTTTGCAATAAGGTCTTTTTTTTTCTGAGGAAGTCCAATAAGATTGAAACATAACCGCAGTTGTCTCCCACACTGCATTCACTTGCTTTTTGTCATTGCATGCTTTTTATTCCTTTCTACTGGACTTATAATGATCTCTGCATTTGTGATAGATTCATGTTGAGTATTTAGACACAAGCATGGTTATACAGTTAAGAAGTTTGCTTTGCAGTCAAGGTTTCAGGTGCTGTATCACTGTGCTGCATCTTAGGCAAGCATCCTTTATTATATCTCTAGGTTGATCAAAGCCTGAGTTTGGTAGGTGGCAACTGGAAGAATACCATTATATATACATGTGTGTGTGTGTTTGTATTAAAGTCTCCTTGTTTTGACATTGCATGTTAATGGTAAAAATATGTCTAGTCAAAAGCAGGAACATCTTGCAGCTTATGTTCAAAGGTTTATGTAAAACCTCTAAACAGAAATAAAGGCACCTGACTATAGGAAATCTGCCTCAAGTATATTTTGTTCAACCCATGCAAGCATGGAAAAGTGGACATTAAAACAATGACAAAGATGATGATTTATATAAGACAGTCATTTAAAAGAAGCTGAGTATGAACAAATTTATTAGTTTGTGTGAGGCAAAAAGGGCGTGTCCTTGGCTTTTTGTGCTTAAATCTTTAATTTGGAGTAGTTCAGACTAATTATTAAGTAAAATGGAAAACACAGTCAGAAAAGAGAGTT
>NC_043007.1:48542009-48544509 GCF_006345805.1 Octopus sinensis | reverse complement strand
GACTGATGTAGACTTTTCTCAGTTTCCATTAGCATTCTTTCGAGCCGACACTTCTCACCACTTTTGGTGTGCTTGCTCAGGCGGTTTGCAATCCTTGTCCGTCGTCTCATAAGAATCCTCCTTTCTCTAGGGATCCTGTTTTTGTTCTTGTGTGTGCTGGCCCTGCACATTGGGACATATTTGTCACATATGGCTTGTATTATGGACATGAAGTGTTTGTGTTTCATGTTTATGTCCGGTGTGGAGAGACATTCAGGCCAATCCTGTTTGAGGATCTCTTTCTCAATCGACTTCCAGTTGGCTTTATGAAATTTTAAGTTGGAGAGATGGTGGGTGCTTCGTATAGGCTGTGTGTCTGCGGGGGCTTTTGTTCCATACATAGACAGCTCTATTATGTTGTGATCCGAGATCATTGTCGGCATCACATTAACATTATGGATAATATCCATATTGTTTGTGAAGCAGAGATCCAGTATATTATCTGCCCTTGTTGGTTGCAGAACTATTTGCTCCATGAAAGAGGTATTTGTGAGATGGAGCAGGGACTCCACCTGTGCCTGCTGATGGTGTGTCATCCCTGGGAGCATCTGCCCCCCAGGCCATTCCACATTGGGGAGGTTAAAGTCACCCATGAAGAATACACTGTTGTGCTGTTCAAGGTTGGTGAGGACTTCTCCTATTTTTGTTAGGCAGTCTTCAAACATGCCTGAGTGTTTTGGGGCGTCTGGTGGGCGATATGTAGTGCATATGACGATATTCAGTTGTCTTATGTGTACAATTTGAGTTTCACATACTGAGTTTGAATATGACAGCAGGACCTGGGGCGTGAGGTCATCTCGGATGTACATTGCAACTCCACCATGGCTCCTCCCTTTTCTATCTGTGCGTATGACTGCATATTGCGGCATGTGTATTTCTGCATCACCTATATCGGGTTCAAAATGCGTTTCTGTGAGTGCCATGCATATAGCTTTTTTTACAGTTTCCGCGCAGCAGCCCTCCTACATTCAGTAGAAATATTTTTGTGGTGTGTGTGTTGGTGTTGGTGTCTGTGGTGGCCATCCTGCATCTGTTGGAGGTGGCCTTATGTGGTGGTAGTTCCAGCTTTGTGCTTGTAGCCAGGTCAGCTGCTGAACAATTTTTTGTGCCATGCACAAAAAAGACTGCTGTTCAGCTGCCGCCCTTCTCACATCTGGGTGAAGCTGGCCACCTGTTGGGTTTCCGCGCACCACATCTGCATACCGTCTTTCAGTAGTGGTCAGTGCGCTTTTTTCCCTTCTTTTAACTTTTTGTTTTTGTTCTCCCTGAGGGAGGGACCTCTGTCTCGCGTCCGTGCGGTTTTGGTAGGGCCTCCGATGTGCAAAGCGACAGTTTGCACCTTCAACGCCGTACCAGCAGTCCCCCCTCAGGTAGAATTTGCAGGTGTTTCTTTCCCTGCCCTTACAGTTTTTGCTGGGGTCCCTCTGCTTTCTCTGGACAGGGCTTCCTTTAGCCTTGATTCTGTCACCCTTTACCTCCTGCTTCCCATCAATTCCAGGGTGCCTTTCCTTTCTTGCGGCTATCGCACCTCTTTGGTCTTCAGTTGTGGTGTTGGAAGCTGGACATGTGTCATCGTTTCCCTGTGTTCCAGGCTTCTCCATTTGGCTCTGGATGCTTTCCTCATCCTTTTGGCCCTCCCTGCTGCCGTCACCTCCCAGGATGATGTCCAGGGTGTCCACATGTTGCCTGATTAGAGCGTACGAACGGATAACTTCTCTCTTCTTTCGCTCTATCTGGGCGGTGGTCCTCGAAAAATTGTTGCTTTTCAGCGCCGCAGCAATAATGTCGTTCGGCGAGTCGTCCTCAGCGATCCTCCAAGCGCGGACGAACAATTGCACCTCTCTCGCAGACCAGTTTCTTGCCATTTTCTTCTAGTGAAATATAGGAACAGAGAGAGAGATAGAGAAGGAGAGATATGGAGAGGGAGAAGAGAAAGGAGAAAAGCCAGGGGGGGATAGAGAGAGAGACGAGGGGATTGTCCTCAGAGAAGAGAGAAAGAGAGAAAATAAGAGGGAAAAAAGAGAAAGGTGAAAGAATGGCAGGTCAGCAGGGGGAGAGTGAGCGGGATAGAGGTGTAGTAGAAAGGGACAGGGTGGAAAAGTGAGACAAGAGGGTGGACCCTAGGGGAGCAGGGAGAAGAAAGGCGGAGAGATAAAATGGAGAGGAAGAGAGAGATGAAATGGAGAGGGAGAGAGAGAGAGGGCAGGATAGAGGTACCAGGGAGTGAAGTAAAGGGACAGAGAGGGTGGTGTGGAGGAAGGAGACAGAGAGAGGAAAAAAGAGACAGGGGGTGGTGAGCCTTAGAGGGAACAGGGAGAGGAAAGGTAGGAAGAAAAAAGGGGGGAAGAGGAAGAGAGGGGGCGCAACAGAGTGTAGTAAAGGGACAGGGAGGGTGGTGTAGAGAAAGAAATAAGGGGACAGAAGGGGAAGAGGAAAAGGGGTTTGACCTGTGAAGGAGCGG
>NC_043007.1:48469509-48539509 GCF_006345805.1 Octopus sinensis | reverse complement strand
ATAAACGTTATTTATGTTTGTGTGGGTTGGCTGGATCTGCAATATATCACCATTTTATGAATCGTAATTCTTTATTTTTTTGTATATCTCATGTTTTCATTGGTTCAACATCTTCCATGGCTACTGTCCGTTGGTATCACCGTCTTTCATCATATTATCAGTTCTATAACAGTCTAGTATTACTGTAAAATTTAGTGATGTTGTTTAGACTCTCACCCCAGTTCTAAATGACTTTTGATTCATCTCCAAATCACTTCTTATTGACCAAACCCATGATAAAAGTTGATCCTTTCTCTCTCTCACTCACCCCCCCCCCCCCCTTCATTTTTGTTGAAACATTGATTTGAAGAGTATATTAAATATATAAAATACCAGTAAATATGATTTGAGGGACATTTGGTTGCTATATTCTCAAATGATACTTTCAGGTTGCAATTAATTTTCTTCATTATTTCCTGACTCCATATGGTTATTGTCACTTTTTCAATATTTGCCAATAAAGGAGATTTCATCTACTAGATATATTAGCCAAGTCTCCCTCAAACTGTATCCTGTTGCCGTAAGTAAATGATATTTGGGACAATATAGTCACTGATATAGAAAAGAAAACCTAGAATGGTCATGATTAAGACATCTTTGATTATAATCCTGCTTGATCAGGGCTGACTTCAGGTGAAACACCATTAATATGAGCCAGCAGGGAGCCCCTGCACAACTGTTCTACCTCCTTGAAATAGCTCTCAAATTTCACTCACCTTAAAGGGTGGGGCACATTTGGAGAATACAGTCCTGCAAACACTCAGGAAAATAAAAAAGCTAGAGGACCATGACTGGAATACCTTTGATCATAGTTTACTTGAGAGTTGAACAACTACAATGTCAACAGAATCTCCTGTAGCATCATTGTAGTAGGAATATTCAACAATCACTTGATGTTGTGGTTCACTGGACTGTTACTCACATAAGCAACAAAAGCTGAGCAATCACGACTTTGTGTAGAAAGAATGTTACCCACATGGCCTACAAAGTTTGGCCAAGCATGACTTCACATGGAATATGTTCCAGCAATAATTTCAGCTTTTGGTGTGCTCCTTTCTGAGCCCCTCAATCAGTATAAAATTGACACACATGTGATTACCATACAAAGAGCTTTGGGATGTAGCAGAGAAGGCAAGAGACGACACTGCAAATGGATGGTGAACAGACACGAGCAGCAGCTGAACCAAGCTGAAATCAACATAATGAATTATCAACAGCAACACAACTTTTGGATACGATTATAATTACAAGAATAATAACATCCAGACTCTCTCAACATGTGTCATTTCTAATAACAACAGTATTTGTCTTTTGCTTCTGTATCAAAAGAATAAAAGTTGTCAAAAATCTCAACAGATTCTGTTGTCTTCTATGTACAACTGTTGACCTCCAGTGCTATAAATACCAATCAGCTCTAGAAATAGCAGTCTGCAATCAGCATCAGCAACCAGTCTCAACTCACACCTATTAATAAATCATCATCATTTAATTCTGTCTTCCATACTGGCATGGACTGGAGGACTGCATCAAGTTCCAGTGTCTGCTTTAGCATGGTTTCTAAGGCTGGATGCCTTTCCTAACATCAGCCACTTGACAGAATGCTTTTTTCATGGGTGCTTTGTTCATGACATCAGCACTTGTGAGGTTGCAAGTGACATGAAAGACAATCAACTTAGTGGGGTTGTACTAGAGGAGTAGGAGTGGGCTTTATGCTAGGTGTTGATGAGACTAAAGTATGATAATGGAACAGGAACAAGTGTTTTGCTATAGAAGACATACATGGCTACCTGGCATTATATAACTTATTTCCTTCTGTCTCTGATCTGCCATGCTTTACTCATGCAGCCTACTTTTGAAATAACAACCTATTGGGGTAGCCTGTACATGGCCACTTGATCTGCAAGCAATAACTGCCAAGTATCCCCCATGTTATACCCTAGCATCTCAAAATACAGAAAACAGTAACAGACACATTGGATAATGTTGTTGTGTATACATTGCCTGAAAAAGGACAGGGTGGTCATAGCTGGAATGACTTTTGTCATAGGTCTGCTTGATTAGGGTGGTGTGAGGTTAAACAATAACTGTAAATAACTATGCCTGTATATCTGCAGTCTGTTATGTTCTGCCTTGTTGTTTAGCCTCAGGTTACTCTTGACAAAAAGTAAACCAGCCATGACCAGTTCAACATTTTTACAGTTATATATGTATCTGCTTTCTCAAATGTGACCCTCTTTGTTTTAAGATGATAGTTTGGGATTTGAATTTCTATTTTCTAGCAATCAAACTGCCACATAGAGGCCTGCATTAATCTCTTTTGTCCAAATTCAATATTGATTGAGTAGAACTTTGATCAAAGGTAATCCAGTTATAACCACCCCAACTTTTAAAGGTTATATAGAACTAGCTTATCCAATATACCTTTTGTTTTAAGGTAATAAGGGTGTAACTTGAGGGCGTTTTTAAACTGCTATTTCTTGCAAGGTAAGCAACCACATGGATGTCTGTTGTCTATTGCTGTCAGCTCTGAATGAACAGAATTTAAAATCGGAGGCATTTCATTTATGGTTATGTTGCTTTATTTATTTTGTTTTTCAGACATTATGTATCTAGGACTATGTTATCCAATGTCTCCTTCCCTTATTTTTAAAGACACTAAGCTGTGATTTGAAGGAAAATTGGCTGCTGTTGTTTGCAGGTCTTGCTATTAAAAAGGGTAAGGACCCTTTTGGTCACAAATAACCATTGAATTGCAGCTAGAAAGTTCCTCTCCAAGGCACAAGTCTGGGCAAGATCAGCACTTACCCATACATACTAGTCTCCCCTCTCCACTCCCCCAATGTTTAAAGAAAAGGCAAAGGTCAATACAACTTGGCACCAATGATATCACAACCCTACAGCTGAGTGAACTGGAGGAATGTGAAATAAAGTGTCTTGCTCAAGAACACAACACACAGCCCAGACTGAGAATTGAACTCGCAACCTCACGATTGTAAGCCTGACACTCCAACCACTGAGTTATGCACCTACACTATTCGTAGCTAAATAGGTATGTGTGTGTGTATATTAGTAATCTTTGATTGTTGTGTATATTACCCAATGGTTGTTAGATCTTGTTTAGAACCTCGGCTTATTTTGTTTCTAGAGGACCTGAAAATAATTTGTTTCTTTAACCCTCCTGATCTCCTCTCTCTCTCTCTCTGCCTAGCATTCTTCAAATTATGTAACCTAAACTACTAGAAGCACATGACTGTCTATGTAATTTAAACAAAGTTTCTTTCACTCCCTCCCAGCCTTTCTTATTCTCTCTCTCTATCTATGTTTCTGTGTCTGTTGGTCTGTGTGTCTCAGTTTCTCTATGTATCATCATGTACAGACTAAGCTCTGTTCTTCCTGTCATCATGAGTCAGTTTGTAACTTCAAACTTTTGTTTATATTCCTGATAACTGGCATGACAGTATTGTTTTCATTTAAGGAACCAAAGTTTCCGACCAACAACAGCATTCAACTGAAGGCTATGGGCTGTTCTTTTGGCTCATGTAATTTGAATGGATGATGAAACATGGTGGATGTAAAAAGTTGTGTCAGCCACAGCAGATCACTGGAAATAGTACTACAATTAAGAACTAAATTATATCAGTGCTTAGTCAATAAGGAAACCTCATTATAGTTGCATGACATGTTGGAAATAGCAGTTACATTTCATAATATTACATTACTCCTTACAAGTGGATATATCTACATAGACATCAAGACTGTAAGTGTTTGGCAAACTGAGTCTGTGGGTTTGAAATGCTGTTTCATATCTAACTACTTCTCTGCTATTCCTGCTATCTTTTGGAAACTATGAATATTATATCTTTCAACATTATTACATCTATAACTTCTTTCTTCTGTGGGAAGGAATCAATTCTTCAAGGTGATTTCTTGCTCAATAGTCTAGAGATTTTAACCTGCATGCAGTTTTGCAGTTGCCAAATAATGTTGAATCTGTTTGCTCTTCTTGTGCTGATTTTAATTTTTTTTTCCATTCACTTTGATGTGAGGAGTTGGCACAGCATCTGTTTTATGAAAGAAACCTGTTCAATATATTAGAGGTAGATGCTGAGGCTTGTGGTTAAAGTATGGCATGCAGAAAGGTTGGACAAGATTTATATATATATTTATAGAGAGTTAAAGAGAAAGAGGATAGTATTAATAAAAAATATATGAAAAGGGAGATGATGGTAAAATGAATTGAAACAATGAAGTATTACAGTGACTTTGTTCAAGTCTATAAATGGTTATTTTACTCTTCAACTCTTTTGATACCAACCTACCTTAGACAGCCCCGATACACACTTCCTGTTCAAAGTGATCTAAATTAAAATTTTCCATCAAAATTCATGTTATATTCTAAACAACAGCTCAATAATGATGAAGTTATTTTATTAAATTCATCATTATTTTCACAATTGATTGAAACAAAGGCTGATTTATTCCAACAGAAATATTGTAATGAAAGGGTTAATGATATAGTTTCAAAAGAATGAGAAATGGTTTAAAAGAAGTAATAAATTCCTTTCAGTTTTCTTACTTGTCATGTAATTTCATCACAGAACAGCCATTCTTTCAATTACATTACTCATAAAGCTACAGTCATCTTTTTTTCCCCTTTTACTTGTTTCATTCATTAGACTGTGGCCATGCTGGGGCACTGTCTTGAAGAATTTTTAGTGGAATGAATTGACCCCAACAGTTACTTTTTTTTTAAACCTGGTATTTTTTTCTATCGATCTATTTTGCTAAACCACTGAGTTACAGGGATGTAAACACACCAACACTGGTTGTCAAGTGGTAGTGGGGGACAAACATGGACACAAAGACACACACAACAGGTTTCATTCAGATTTCATCTACCAAATCCATTCACAAGGCTTTGGTTGACTCCAGGCTATAGTAGGAGACACTTGCTCAATCACAGAACCATGTGATTAAAAAGCAAGCTTCTTACCACACAACTACAACTGTGCCTGTAAGAATCATTAGCATGCTGGGTGAAATGCTTAGTGGTATTCCGTCTGCTGTTACATTCTGAGTTCAAATTCCGCTGTGGTTGACTTTACCTTTCATTCTTTCGGGGTCGATTAAATAAGTACCAGTTATGCACTGGGGTTGATGTAATCGACTTAATCCCTTTGTCTGTCCTTGTTTGTCCCCTTCTATGTTTAGCCTTCTGTGGGCAATAAAGAAATATATATCACTTCAAATTTATTTCATGTGATGTCAAAATTTTTGTTGCAAGTTGGTCACTGATAAATTTCCTCTGCAACATGAGTTACAGTGAAAATTTGCAGTGAAAATAGACTCTGGATAAACCACAGTTTATTCAAAACCATTCAGTGATGGTACAGTACTTATTAATGTGCAATTATGTGTTCATATATCATTATTTTCATCTTAGCATCCACTTTTCCGTCTTGCATGGATCAAATGGAGTTCATTGAGGTAATAACAAACCCTGACATAAATAAGTTATCTGAGTCATCAAAAGAGCTCCTACATGGTCTGTGGATCTACTAAACATAGTCAAATCCTTATGAGATGACTTTCACCTTGTTAAGTATGGTAAAAAAAAAATACTTGAGATCATGTAGTAAATGGTGGTTAATAGAGAATAAAATTAATTAATTAAAATTTTAATTACTACTATTTGAAAATCTTCAGGACCCTGTCTTTATATGTGAAAATCTGTCTACTTATTGTGTTCATGTTAGTAATACTAAGACATGTCTGTTGCTGTCATTATCACTAACAAAGATCATATTTTACGTTAAGCATAAGGATTGATTTTTTTTAAAGATTCTCATAGGCTGAGTGGTAGGAAGCTTGCTTCCCAATGACATGATTCCAGGTTCAATCCCACTGCATAGCACCTTGAGCAAGTGTCTTCTAGTATAGCCTTGGGCCAACCAAAGCCTTGTGAGTGGATTTAGTAGATGGAAACTGAAAGAAGCCCATCGTGTGTGTATGTGTGTGTGTGTATCTACGTTTGTCCTGCACCACTACTTGACAACTGGTGTTGGTGTGTTTACATCCCCATAACTCAGTTGTTTGGCAGAAGAGACCAATAGAATAAGTACCAGGCTTAAAAAAAGTCCTGGGGTTGATTCATTCAACTAAAAATTCTTGAAGGCTGTGCCCCAGCATGACTGCAGTCAAATGACTGAAACAATTAAAAAAAAGTTGAGTTCTTGTAATTATCTCCCCTTTGTATGTCACTGATGGAAACTGTTAGATTTTTGTTTTCCTCTTCTGAAGAAAGCTGGACAGTCTCTATTGCAGGTCTATTTATTTGATATTGCCCTGGTGCTGCACAACAAAAATCTTTTATCAAGCACTATATATTTGGATATTATGAATTCCCAGTGAAGGATTTAGCTAGACTGGCAGAGTACAAGGATGTAATCAATACTTGAGCAAAGATTGAACTTGTGATCTCATACTTCACTATATAGTCCATAAATTGACCCAAAAAGGCAACCATATCCAGCCTCTATGTGGTTGCTAAACCTGCTAGAAATACCAGCTAAATCTTCCTCAAATCACACCATGCCATCTTAGAAAAGAACAATTCAATAATGTGGTCATGGGTTCTCTGCAGATAAGAAAAAGACAATGGTCATGGCTGGAATGGCTTTGATTATAGATCTACTCAGTCAGAGCTGACTCAAGGCTAAACAACTTCAACAAGCCATTAAAACTGAAGACAGAGTTATCTCTTTAGCCCTAGTAAGCAAAGAAAAAAAACTTGTACACATTGATGTTTAATAGTCTTGCATTATGGTTGTTGTTGTTGTTTCATCATCATTTTAATTATCTGTTTTATCTATTATTTGGCAATAATATTATCATAGTTGTTTACTGCTGCTTCAGCTGGAGTACTACAGCTACATTACCACCACCTGAATTGGTAGAGAGTGAAACAATGAGATAGAGAGGAGGAGAAAGAGCAGTGTTAGTTGAGCATATGTGTGTGTGTGTATGTGTTAGAGAACAACCAAAGTTTAAAATGTACTAAAAATGTACCTGCTAAATACATCAGCAAGATTATTAGTTTTACTTGTAGTTGTTATTGTTTTACTACTTAATATTTGTTATTTATGTGATCTATTTCTGGTATTGATGATTTGCAATTTACTGATTAATTATATGATAACAGCAGCAGCAGCAGCAGAGATATTATATGTGAGGTAATTAATTAACAAACCAGTTCTATAGTGTGAACATTAATAATGGTATCTCCTATATAAATATATATAATGGCGAGGGATGGGGGTAAGTTCTTGTCTAGCCCTAGGTCAGGTGACCTTCATAGCTAGGGGTTGGTCTTGTGTAACCCCACGTCAGTTTTGATCAAGCAGACCTGTAATGAAAAGTCTTCCAACTATGATCATTCCTTGTGTAATGTGTCTTTGTTTTTTTTTATTATAGTAGATTGATTAGAGGGAGATTTAGTTGCTATAGGTTTTTCTCCTATAGCTTCTGGCTGCTCAGTATCTTTGTGAGTGAAGTAATGAGGAAGAGAGAAGTATAAAAAATAACTGAGGAATATTGACAAGTAGTGAATAATATCAAGAAGTAAAGAGGAATGTTAAATAAGTAACGAGGAGTATCAAGAAGTAGTGAGGAGTTTAAACTGGCCATATCCATCTAAAACATCCAACTTGTTTTATGTTCAAACATGCCAAGTTCAACCTCTCACACTTATGCTACAATGTCAGTATAAAAATAAGCAACCAGATCATCAGAATCTCAAAAAGCATTACTTTTGACAGTAATTTGAATACTAAAGGGTTAATAAGTATTCATGTGTATCAAGAAGTAACGAGGATTATTCAGAAGTTTTGATTAGCATTACTGAATTAAAGTTCATCTACTTAAAAATTTGTGATAATCTGCTGATGTAAGAAATTGTTGAATCAGTTATAACCTCTTAAAATTCTATTTTGGCAAAAAAGTCCATAAAATAAAAGAAATCAGAATGGGTGTCTATATTTACAAGAAAGTTATGTTTACCTTGGTGATTATGTGTTGTTATCTTTGTGCTGTTTACAAATGGAATGATGGGTACATATTTTATATACCATTCTCCAAATACCTCAGGGTACATGTGACTTGCAGTCTTCCACTCATCATGGTTAACTGCCAATTTCTCTTAGCCATCACAAATTCTACCTTAGCACCATATTTCCATTTACTCTCGTGGATAAATTACTTAACTGTTTCCCAGCTTCTGGAAGCACAGATTTTATTTGTTACTGTCATTTTCTCTACCTCAAATGTCAGCGCTATGCCTCTATATGGATACTTGGTCTACAAGAAATAGAAACAAAATCTATTCTCATGTCATACATATCATGCCATCTTGTAAAAGGTTAAAAGGTAAGATGAACCAGTAAGGGAAATCTTTGTGTGGTTCTTTGATGTGACCTATCAAAAAAAAAAAAAAACAATAAACAGTAGCTGGATCTTCCCTCAGATCACACTTACAAGAAGGGAGTCTAAACAATGAGGAAACCTCTTCTTAGTTGCTTGATTTGTTAGAAATAACAGTCAGCTGATCCTCAAACAACACTAAGCCATTGGATAATATGATTATAAAAATGTTGTTTAAAAATATGATAGGATAGTCATGTCTGGAATGCTGTGATCATGTCTGAAATACTGATGAGAGCTGACCTGTGGCTAAACAACACTTGCCCTATGTAGACTGTGATGGTTAATATATATTTTCTGAAGAGGTTGTTGAATTAGTGACTCAGTGTCTTTGCTATAGAGATCAAAAGTGTTCTAACCTTGACTACTCCATCTTTGTGTATACCTAGGACTTCCATTGTTAAAACAGTAGTAGTATGGTTTGAGGGAATTTGTGTACTATTTCTGTCGGGATGAGCAACTATATACTGGTACACCCTTTCTTCTCATTTAACTCATTTTGGAAGTGCCTTTCTGTTTATCACCTGCCTCTCTCTTATTTAGTCTTTAATTGCTGTAGCTTTTCCTTTCTTGGTCCTATTTTATGGTCTCCCATATTAGTGAATAGGTACATGCATGGCTGTGTGGTTAAGGAGTTTGCTTCTCAACCAAATGGCTTTAGGTTCAATTCCATTGCATGGCACTTTGGACAAATGTCTTCTACAGTTGCCTTAGGCAGCCCAAAGATGTGTTAGATTTGATTGACAGAAACTGAAAGAAGCTTGTCATATATATATTTATGTATGTGTATATAGTATCTCTTTGTCTTGATATTACTTGATAATTGTAAATGAGTGTTATCATCTTACAAGTGGTGTTTTTTTTATTTAAAATCTTGCACCAAAATGTGTCTAGTCATGGGGAGATATTACCTTACTTGGAAAAAAGTAAGGGTTGGCAACAGGAAGGGCATTTGGTTGTAGAAAAACTGCCTCAAGAAATTTGGTCTGACCCATGCAAGCATGGAAAAGTGGACTTTAAGATGATGGTGACTTTATCAACAGGTCAAAATGATGCTGAAATCATGCTTTATCTCCAACCTAAGTTTCCTTCTCCCTTTATCCATCCACTTTTTGTGGTAAATATGAAAAAAACATCAACTGAGATAATAAATTTAGGCATTGTTTCTGTTTAGAGTTTAGTAAAAGACTGAATTTTGTGTTATCTGCACAACAGGCCAAAATGACAGTATAATAGGGGTCGGGTGTTCATGCTCACCTGTTTTTTTAGCCTCTGCCTTTGCCCCTTCAGTTTTCAAGACTTCCATTTGATGACACATCAGATGTTAACTACACTACACTTTGTCTATGTTGCTTATTTGCCCTCATTCAATATTTGTTTCCTTCCTGGTATGAATCATGTATTTATAAAACTCCAGTTTTACTCCTACTCTTCAAATGTCTCCTGGTCTTTATACTTTCTCGTGATATAGTTGTTCCAAATCCCAGTAAGTTCATCTGCTTGTATATTACCCCTTTTCCTGCTAATCAGTCCTCTTACTTCACACATTGTCACCTTTGAAAACTCTACACCCACAGTTCATCGATTGGTGTGTCCATAATTATGTTCCTCCCATTTTTGGTAATTTACTGATTTAGGATAAAGTTTGTTTTTTCATTCTCATGTTCTTTCATACTTCGTCCTATTTTCTCCATTCCCAAATAATTTTTCTTTCAGTGATTGTCTTTGCTGTCACTAAGATTGTCTTTACTGTCACTCAACTGTCCAGTTGCTTACTATTTTGTCTGATATATACAACACCTTGTAGCTGTTGTAACTTTGTACTGTCTGTGTGCTGCCTTTATCTTAGGTGAATACAGAAGGACCATCAGAATCCAGGTATTCTGATTTTCGTTGTAGAAGTGGAAGTGGCAATGAGCTCAGAAGGTTTGTAAAAATAATAAGAAAAAGAAATGCTAAAATCACATGACATAGAGGAGGATAAAAACTGGGCTATTTCTCTATTGTGTATCAGAAGCTAAAGAACATTAATGACTATTTCCTGTCAAAAAAGATAGTGGGGACAGCCCTGGAATTTAATTTACATTAGAATGTAACAGGAGTAAATTTTCAAGGACAATTTTAGATATGTTTTAGTCTTGTTAAACCTCATCAGTGAAATATTGCATAACAGTTTAGGCTATTTTCTAACTTCCTTTGCCTGCAGTACAGCAAACTATATGACCTTACATACTTCAATTCAGTTGTCATTGTATATAATTGAACTATTGTTGATCTCTCTGTCTAACTAGGAACTATAGTCTGTGTCAACACCTTCCCTGCTTGTTCTGGAATTTACTCTTACCACCTCTGACATTTCTGCCATCACTGTTCACTAACTTATCTGTCACTGTCGCATTCCTACCATAGTGAGTTATGAAGCCATTGACTTATTCCTACCTTAACAATTCCACATTTCACTAAAACTGATATCTTCTCATAATTTTCCAACTGTCTGATATGCACACCCCACCAATAACAACTTCCACTTGTTATTCTGCTGCTTCAACAGGGTATATACCTCCACCACCTGCAATTTTCACTTCCTTTCTTCTGACTTTCAAATTGCTCCTATTTTTCCCAGTTATCCCCTCTTTTGAAACAGATTAAGATCTAGTAAAACCTCTTGATCAAAAACTCCCTACAGCATTGCACTGTCCTCTTCAAATACTCCTACAGTATATATTACTTTTGCTTCTTCTCCAACAGTGGTTTATTCATAACTAGACCCCAAACCCAATGACAAGTCACTTTGACTGTATCCCTTACCAATCTTATTTACTATCGGGTCAAAATTACTGTCATATTGGGGATAACTTCTGTGAACACCTTCTTGACATCTAGTGTAACAGCCAAATACTCCATAAACCTGCAGTTAGACATTTTGAGCCATTGGATCACCAACTTTTTCACTTGATCTGCAAATGCATAATGAAGTATCTTCATTCTGGGAACTACTTTGGTTACAAGCATTAATGAATGCTTTTTTTTTTTTTGTCTGTTAGTTGACCTCCTACTCTTTATCATATTTTTTCCTTCTCTTCTCTTGAACTTGAAACTTTTTGCTTCTCAAATTTAGCAGCAGTCCTGTTCAACATTTCCTTGGTGTCTTCTTTTCTTGTGATCAGTAGCGCTTTATTTCTTTATTGCTTTCAAATTTTTCAGCATTCCTTTTGATTACTTCCCCTGTTGACTGCTGTTTCCCTACCAGACTGGTTATTAGTCTGTAGATTTTAGGGCTTACTGTCTTGGGAATTAAGATGGTTTCCTCCTTAGTGGTATTGTCTGCTGTTCCCTCTACTCACACCTCATGTGTCCCTGATAATTATTTTAACCAGAAGTTTAGAATCTTACCATGTCCTAAAATTTCAGGCCTTTTTCGTGTTTTGTGTCTGTTGTAGAAAGGATTATTATTATTATTATTATGGAGATGTACTTGCATAGCAAGTGATTTGATCTGAGATTGTGTGCTGAAATGAAAGCAGTTGCAGCGTGGAAGGTGTTTGTAAGCCATTTAAGAAACACACAAAAGCCGTTCGATTCACTTCAACATTTAAGTTTAATTTGTCAAAATATTTTCGTCACTTTAAGACCGCAACCTGTTAACAGCTTTTGTGTGTTTCTTAAATGGCTTGCAAACAACTTCCACGCTGCAATTATTATTATTATTATTATTATTATTATTATTATTATTATGACTACTACTACTACTACTACTACTACTATAACAATAAAAAAAAAAAGGTGGCAAGTTGACAGAACTGTTAATGTGCCGGGCAAAGTGCTTAGCAGTGTTTTGTCTGTGTACATTCTGAGTTCGAATTCCGCTGAGATCGACTTTGCCTTTTCATATTTTCGGGGTTGATAAATTAAGTACCAGTGAAACACTGGGGTCAGGTCAATGTAACCAACTAGTTCCCTACCCCCTAAAATTTCAGGCTTTGTGCCTTTAGTAGAAATCTGGCAGAATCATTAGCTTGCCAGGCAAAATGCTTAGCGGCATTTCTTCTGGCTTTTCATTCTGAGTTCAAATTCTGCCAAGCTCAAATTTACCTTTTATCCTTTTGGGGGTCAATAAAATAAGTACCAGTTGAACACTGTGGTCAATGTAATTAACTCTCCCCTCCCTTCAAAAAACTGCTGGCCTTGTACCAAAATTTGGAACCATTATTATTATGTTTTCATTGTTGTTGTTGCTTTGTTTTAAACAAGCTGTTTCATATATCACCCATAAACCTCAAGAAACAGCATGTTAGACATTTTACTGCGGGGGTTAATTTATGAGTAGCAATATGTTTCACGAAAAGGAAACAAAGTACTGAGAATTAAAATTACATTAAACATTTGTTGTACTATTTGTGATTTTAAAAGGTTTTGTGGCTTAAATATTCTCAAGTTGACAGTGTTTTTAGGATGTGCAGAATCATTTGCACGACAGGCAAAATGCTTAGCAGTATTTCATCTGTCTCTACATTCTGAGTTCAAATTCCACCAAGGTTGACTGTACCTTTCAGCCTTTCAAAGGTTGATAAAATAAGTACCAGTTAAACACTGGGGTAGATGTAATCAACTTACTCCTCCCACGAAATTACAGACATTGTACCTTTAGTAGAGAGGATTATTAATTATTATTGTTGTTGTTCAGTAATCTTATACCTATTGTATGCTTTCACTCCTCTACTCAGTGCAGCTCTCTGTGTCTTTGGTATGTACTGTGGTTTGTTTTGGTGGTGGTATTTTTAATGTATTTGAAATACTCTATGTAAGAAGTGTGCTGTACCTGGCAGTGCTATTTTTATCATCATCATTTAATGTCCAAGTTCCATGGGTCCAAGGACTGTATCTTGCTCCAGTGCCTGCTTTGGCATGGTTTCCACTGCTGGATTCCATTCCTAATGTTCACCACTTTACAGCATGCCACTGGGTACTTTTCTCGTGCCACCAGTGCTAGTGAAGTTGCCATTATAAAGCACCCACTACACTCTGGGAGTGGTTGGCATTAGAAAGGGGCGAGCTGGCAGAAACATTAGCACGCTGGGCGAAATGCGTAGCCGTATTTCGTCTACCGTTACGTTCTGAGTTCAAATTCTGCCAAGGTCGACTTTGCCTTTCATCCTTCCGGGGTCGATTAAATAAGTACCTGTTATGTACTGGGGTCGATGTAATTGACTTAATCCGTTTGTCTGTCCTTGTTTGTCCCCTCTGTGTTTAGCCCCTTGTGGGTAGTAAAGAAATAGGTATTAGGAAGGGCATCCAGCCATAGAAACCATGCCAAATCAAATTGGAACCTGGTGCAGTTCCCTGGCTTACTAGTTTTCAGTCAAACCACCCAACCCATGCCCAGCATTGAAAACAGATAAGTGATTACTATTATTATTATTATGAAGGTGGTGAGCTGGCAAAATTGTTACCATACCAGGCAAAATGCTTAGCAGCATTTCGTATGGGTTTATGTTCTGAGTTCAAATTCTGTTGAGGTTGACTTTGCCTTTCATATTTTCGGGGTCGATAAATTAAGTACTAGTGAAACACTGGGGTTGGGGTGGGGTTTCGATGTAATTGACTAGTCCCCTTCCCCAAAATTTCAGGCCTTGTGTCTTTAGTAGAAAGGATCATCATCATCATGATCATCATCATCATCATTATTATTATAGGGCAGTCAATGAACAAAATCATAGGAGTATAAACAAAATGCTTATTAGTAGATTTGCAGAATTATTAGTGTAGAATAAAATTCCTTCTGGTATTTATTTTGAATAAAATTCCTTCTGGTATTTATTTTGAACCTTGAGCCTTGTTTAAAGATTAATGTGCAGTTTAACACTTGAATGTTTTAATACAGTCCACTCTCTTGCAGTCATAATTGACAGGAAGTGGGATATGCATGCTGTACTGTGTGATGGAGAAATGGAGGGTCTTGCACATTGTTGTTTAGTTCCTGGTCAGTCGGTCAGTCCTTCATTAAGCAAATCTCTTATACTCACTCCTACTAACACTTCTGTTTCAGGCCTAATGTCTAGGACATCATTATCTAATGTGCTCTTCCTTTTTTTAAAAATGGCAGATTTAGCTGCTATTTCTAACAGATATTTCTAAATCCGCATAGTTGAACAATTTGAAAGGGCAAGTTGTTGTGTACAATGTGAAGATGGAAGGATTGGGTTGTGCAGTGTGTGTTGGTGTGGTGTGTGTGTGATGGTAGTGGTGAGTTGTGTATAGATGTGTGTGTGTGTGTGGTGGTAGTGGCATGAGTTTGTGTGTTTAATGACTTTAGTTGCCTTAAAGGCGATGACAGAGTACATAGCATAATAAAACCATGACCTAAATTTCATAGTGAAAAATATACAGAACACTTATTTCTAATTACTGAATCATATACCAAATTGTTGAAATAGCCATAAAACACTTATTTTTGACACTAGATCATGGTGAAGTGCTGGAAGTTCACAAGAGGTCATAGGTTCAATACTTCACACAAGTAATGCAATGAATTATTCACTACTCAGTAGTACTCATTATTAAAAGTTGATTAGTTTAATCTGTGTCATGATTTATTAGTAACAATATATCTTAACTAAACTAGGTTTCTAATTTTATCTTAACTCTAACTGACAGTATGTAACATCATATTGACATAATTTTAAAAGTGTTTGGAGGGTGCAGCTGTGAGTTTCTAGATGTTTCAATAGTTTCACAACATCTTACATATTTGAATTTGTATAACCGTTAAGAATAACCTATCTAGCTCAATACTCAATTTATACTATGCTGTAATTACCTCGTATAGTGCTTACTCAGTTAGTGCTGCAATTTTTAGAAACTATTCAAGAACATTAATTGAGGTTTTGCTGTAGTATAAGTCTTAGGTATGTTATTTAGAAATAAGGAGAGTCGTAGAGAATCATAAGCTACTTCTGCCATTTACTTGTGCATGGCTGAATTTCTAAGGAAGACTGGCCTGCAAACCGGTGCCACATAAACTGGTGTCACATAAAAAGCTTTGCTAGTGTCACATAGTAGCATCCATGCCAGCACTATGTAATAAGCACCCAGTGCACTCTGTAAAAAGGTTGGCATTAGGAAGGGCATCCAGTCATAGAAACCAAGCCAAAATCAGACTGGAACCTGATCAGTTCTCTTGCTTGCCAGCTCCTGTCAAATTATCCAACCCATGCCCAGCATAAAAAATGGACGTTAAACAATGATAATGATGATGAAGGAAACATGGTCAGTGTTTGCATATCTTTAGCCAAAGCACTAATGGATAAGGACTGATCTGGGCTTAAAAATAATTTTCTCTCTGTCTATAACAATTGGAGATCTTTATATTTTTAACAGCATGCTATACTTTGTTGCTATGGTAATAGATGTGTCTGCTACACATTTGTTGTTGATATATGGATAGCATGTCTGAGCAGAGTTGGCTGTTTTTCCTCAGAAAGTAGATATGAAGATTATTGGTAGTGGATGGGATTATTATTATTATTATTATTTCATATATGCACCACAGATTAGACTGTTGGGAAAAAAATTCCTGACATCAAGCTACAACAAGTAACCTTAGATGTCAAGAACCTTCCTAATTATCCTAGCTGTTCCTAATAATACTCTTTTCTGGAGCTGCAATAAACTAGGTTTTATGCCTATTTCCTCTATTCATCTGTTCAAATCTTTAGAGATAGTTCCTAATGCTCTTATAACTACAGGGATATATTTTACCCACACTATCCATAGGCTCTGTAATTCGATAGCTAGACCCTGGTACTTTGTTATTTTATCTCTACCTCTCATATTAATTTTCTTATCGTTTGGGACAGTAAAGTCAATTACCTGGCAGTTTCTATTCTCTTTGTCTGCTACTACTAAATCAGGCTGTCTAGCTTCTGTTAGTCTGAAATTAATATTATTAATATTATTATTATGAAGGTGGCAAGCTGGCAAAATTACAAGCATGCTGGGCAAAATGCTGAGAGCCATTTCATCTGTCTTTATATTCTGAGTTCAAATTCTACCATGGTCAACTTTGCCTTTCATCCTTTCGGGGTTGATAAAATAGGTACCAGTTGATTAACGGGGATCAATGTAATTGACTTGCCTCTCCCCAGAAATTGCCGGCCTGTGCCAAAATTTGAAACCAATATTATTATCATGGTAAGTGTGAGAGTAGGCTAGAAAAAGACAAGCGGTTAGGGGAAGGGGAGGAATACAGTGTTTTTTTATTGTTTTAGAGTAACTACAACAATCTATTCCCAGTACATGGTTGGTACTTTATTTTATTGATACCAGAACAATGAAACTAAAGTTGGCCTCTGTGGGATTTGAACCAAGAAAGAACACTAATGTGGTCATAGTAAGGCATTTTGTCTATCACTTTGTCATTTCTGCTAATCCACCACCTTTTACTATATAAGCTTCTAACATTGTTCTCATTTTTAACAATTTGTCAGTTGCACTACATGGCACCTTTAGCAAGTGTCTCTCATGATAGCCCTGGGCTGAGCAAAGCCTTACGAGTGGATTTGGTAGACTGAGCTGAAAGACTGTGTGTATGTGTGTGTTTCCATTCATCCATGTCCCACCGCAACCACTTGACAGCTGGAGTTGATTTGTTTGTGTCCTTGTAGTTTAGCCATTTGGTGGAAGAGGCCAAGAGAATAAGTTCCCAGACTTAAGAAATAACTAATGAGTAATGCATTGTTTTACCAAGAAGTTAAAATTCATAAAAACATTTGTTTGAAGGTTAAAACTAGAGATGAAAACCTTTTTTCTTTACAATTAATCATTGTAATTAATCACTTCTTTAAGTTAATAAAGTTAAAATCATGCAATAAAGTTAAAAGAAGGTTAAAAAAAGGAAATTCACTAAAAAGAAAATTTTTTATGATTAGTTACTGAAAAGAATAAATAAATTCATTGATATATATTTTTATGTATTGATGAAACCTAATTTCATACATATTTTTTCCTACTAATTTTTTGGAGGAGCTATTGTATTGGACTACAGCTTTGGAGCTATTTTTAGCACTGTCTATGGCTTGTCTTACCCGTCAATGTTAAATTATTTAACACCATGTGCATCCAGTCATTTGAACAAAAGTCTAGCATATCTGTTTAGTTTTTCTATAAGACAAATTTCTGACTTCAAGGTGCATTTACCAATATTAGTTATTGGTGATCAATACCAAACACTAATAGTGATTATTTACATCTTTTTTCTGATTCATAAAACAGGCCTCTTTAAGAATATAATTATTTATTATCATCCAATTGTAAGTGTATATACTTATAGTTTTAATTCTTTACACCTGTTATTTAGGAATTTTAAATTTACCATCAAAAGTGAGTATTTTTCCTTGCTAGTCTTTTCACTATATGTAAATGTACAGTATGCTAGCTGTTTCTCAATATTTTGATATATATTTTATGATTTTCTTATTCTTAAATCAGATATCAAAGCCAAAAACAAGTCAAAAGCCAAAAGCCCTTGAATTTACAGAAAAAATTTCAAAAGAATTTGTATCAAATCACAATAACACTGCAGACTGTGCCTTGTTGATGTCAAATGCAATAAAAGGCATTTTGTTGAGTCACATAAAGTGAGCAAAAATATCAAAACCATATTGAAAAGACTACTAAAATTGTACAGCCACCTATCAAATCATTTGAATTTACCAAAAATGATAAATCTTGGGGTGCAATGTTGACCATAGTGTTTCTTGAGGCTAGCATTCCTTTGCACAAGTTCACTAATACAAGTGTGAGAAGTCTGTTTGATTCTCTCAATAAGCCATTGCCATCTCAATCTACCTGCCAAAAACATGATATGTTTAGTGCAAATATGGTTGAAAATTGTAAGAGTTGCTTGGCTGATTAAAATGTATTTTTAATTGTTGATGAAAGTGAGATCAATGACAAAAAAATTGTCAATGTACTCATTGGTTCAGCTTAAAATCCTCAAAAAACATTCTTAATTGAATGTTTGCCACTCAAATCAGCTCTAACTGCCACAGTCATCACTCAGATCATTGATGATTTGTTAAGAAGTATGGTGGTTCCAGGAGAAAATTTTCTCCAACTCTTGTATGATGCTACTTGGTATATGGTAGCTGCTGGAGAAACATTCCAAGTATCTTAATCTCTTTCATGTAACCTGCTTCTCCCACCTATTGCACAACTGTGCTCTAAAAATAAAGGCTTTCTATCCTGCAGTGGATTGTCTGATTACCCCATGAAGGCTGCCACTATAAAAAAACAAACACTACTGGGAGCAATTCAAAACACACAAATATCTGCCTCAGCCACTTGTGATCTGGTGGGGCAGCTAGTTGGATGCCTGAAATTACTATGTAAGAACCTTGCAAAGGTTACAAAAATTGTAGAAAGTTTGGAAGATGAAGACATTTTGGTGCAGAGAATGACAGAAGCTGTGTGAAACCTTGAGATCAGGACTAACCTCATCCAAATATGTTCAAACAATCTGCAGTTGAAAGAATTGATTTTGAAAGCTAAGTCAACAGCTTTCACCAACTATGATGCTTACAAAAGCCTCAAACAATTGAAATTCAACAAAGACCCATGTTGCATCATGAATTACATTGATTTTAGATTCAATAAAAACCAAATTAATTCAATAATTCAACTAATGAATCCCAAAATTTCATCCATGGAATAAACAGATCTGATACGTCAAGTGATATCAGCTTCTGTAGAATGCAGTTTTTTGATGCTGAAAAAGTTCCTCGCAAAAGATAGTTTTTGCTTACAAATATAAAACATTATATTGTAGTATAATAAATTTCCACAATAGTTGTTTTTTAAAATAGCATTGATAATACTCATAAAGTAATCAAAACGAGAGTGAACTCCCTAATATTTATGGATATATTAGTAAAAATAAGGTTAAAATCTGTCAATAAAGTTAGAAAATAAGGTTAAAATTAAGCAATTTTTAAGGTTTAAAAAAAATTACCCTAGTAATTAGGTAGATTTATTCAAGGTGGTGCCCCAGCATTGCTGCAGTCCAATGACTGAAACAAGTAAAAAAGGCATGGCAGGTTCAGTCCCACTGCATGGCACCTTGGGAAAATGTCTTCTACTATAGCCTTGGGCTGACCAAAGCCTTGTGAGTGGAATTGGTAGACAGAAACTGAAAGAAGTCTGTTGTATATATATTTGTGTGGTGTGTAAGTGAGACTTTGTGTCTGTCTTTGTCTCCTACCACCACTTGACAACTGGTGTTGGTTTGCTTACGTCCCTGTAACTTAAGCAGTTCTGCAAAAAGAGACCAATAGAATAAGTACCAGGGTTAATAAAAAGAAACAAAAAATTAATCCTGGGTTTGATTCATTCGACTAAAACTTCTTCAAGGCACTTTTGATTAAATGTTTATTGTTTCATTTCATATTTCTACACTTTTTCAAATGTATTTCATTTGTCTGGCTTTGTGTATTATATGTTTGTCTCCTCTTTACCTCATAATTTTGCTCATTTTTATTTGGGTGAATTATATATATCATTATCATCATTATCATCATTGTTTAACGTCTATCTTCCATGCATGCATGGGTAGGACAGTTGACAGGAGCCAGCCAGGTAAAAAATCTACCCAAGGCTACTGTGTCTGTTTTGGCAGGGATTTTATGGCTGGATGCCCTTCCTAACACTAACCACTCTGCAGAGTGGACTCTGTGCTTTTTATGCAGCAAGATTTTTACAGCTGGATGCCCTTCCAGATGCCAACCATGTTACAGTGTGGACTGGATACTTTTAACGTGGCACCAGCACTGGCAGGGTAACCAAGTAACTCACAAGACAAGGAAGTATAAGAGGGGCGGGACACTTGTGTTAGAGGATGAAGGTTAGAGTGTGACAAAGAGACAGAGAGACAGAAGCAGGTTTCTTGCCACAACTGAGGGGGCATTAGAGGAGGTGATCCAGTATCAAATGATGAAAGGTTAGTGTAACAAGGAAATAGAGAGGCAGAAATAGATGTTTTGCTATAGAGGAGGTACATGGTGACCCATTGAGAGAGAGAGAGAGAGAGAGGAGAGACAGTGTGAGATAGGGGTACCGAAAGAGGCCAGAAACAAGTGTGCCGATGTAAAGGTGATATTTGGTTACCTAGTCAGAAGAAAAACAAGAGAATGAGAGAGAGAATGACGAAAGGGAAAGAGAGAGTGGGAGATAGTAAGAAACAGCAAAAGTGTGAGAGAAAGCAGAAGAGAGATGGTGTAGTAACAAGAATATGAGTGTAGAACCTGGTTAGAAAAATAGGAGGTGGGTGAGGTGTGTATGGAGCTGTGATACAATAATCACTATATATATATATATAAATGGCGGTGCCCCAGCATGGCCACAGCTCATTAGCTGAAACTGGAAAAATCAAAAATCAAATAAAAAAAAAATATATATATATATATATATATTATATTGTTGTATTCAGGATGGTTATTTTATTTATTATTATTTTTGTTTTGCCAAATAAACACCACACACTATATATTTTTTCTTCACTTGTTTATTACTGTCATTTTGTTATTTTTATTATTTTGATGCCTGTCCATTGTCCAGAAATCTTTCATCATACATCTGTGACCTCTTCAGTGACACTTTTCGTTTTTGTGTGTGTTTTTGCTCCACTCACTCTCTCTGCTCTTCTGAGATGTGTATCTATATATGCACATGCGTTTGTGTCCTTGTGTGTGTGTGTGTGTGTGTGTGTGATAGGTTTTAGCAGCTATATGGTCTTCTCCTCAGCCCCAACCTCCCACCCCACTGTACTGCTGCTGTCCTAAAACCCCAAGAAAATAAAAAAAAAGAAAGAAAAACAAGTTCCTGTATTCCTCTGCGTATGTGTGTTCTTCCATCAGTGGCACAGCTGTTGCTGCTGACCATGTTAGTTGTGTTGTTGATAGCATATGGCCATCCATGAGGTTTCATGTGTGTGTGTGTATGGGTTCACTTCCTACGTGTCCATGCCCTTTATATATTCCATTTATCACAGGTATGTAGCAGATACATTTATATATTCGTTTATCTATTTATATATTTTTTATGCATCTATCTCTATTTCTCATATGTATCACAGGTAAGTGCATATATGTCTATTGTGTGTGTATTACTCTGTATTTGTGTATTATTTTTGGTTTTTTCTTCCTTCTTTCCTCTCTCTTCACATCACTACTGTCATTAGTCATGTGGTGTGGTGGTGGGTGTTACTGTTCCATTCATGTTTTCTATTGAGGCTCGGTCTACCTACTGTTATGTGTGTAGCTTCTGTAATCACTCTAAGTGTCATGTCAGTTCTGTGTCGATAGTATTTTAACCTCTGTTATTAATTGAACCTCCATGTTCTGCTTGAGCATGTTGATAGAACATGCTTCCCTTCTTTGAGCTCTCACCAATGTTCACCTATACGCTCTTCTATGCTGCGTGCAGTCTCTGCAGTGTAGGTAGTTGTCATGTTTCTGCACTGTCCCTCAATACATCATAAGCTATATACTACATTCCTAACCTTACGGTTAACCTGTTGGTTCATCCTACACATAACACAGTTGTACTCCGTACAGGGGAACTTATGAAAGGAATAGGTATTGCAGATTAAGGATTTTAAGGGGGCAGGAGGGCTCCCCACTACTTTAATTCATAGATTAGCCTTACTTACTGATTTTCTAAAAGTGTGCTAGTTTGCTGCCAGGTGAACATGACACTCTGTATTTTTTGTTGTCATACCAAGTGTTGGACTCATTTATCTTATTACTGTTGCTTTCCGTGCTGTTCCAGGATTTACTCCTGTACAGCGGGCAGATCCTCTTAGAATCGTTCTCTATGATGGCTTTGTACTTAGTCCTGGCTCCTTTGTACACGAATTGATGTGTGTGTGTATGTATGTATATATATATATATATCATCATCATCATCATCATCGTTTAGCGTCCATTTTCCATGCTAGCATGGGTTGGACAGTTCAACTGGGGTCTGTGAAGCCGGAAGGCTTCATCAGGCCTAGTCAGATCTGGCAGTGTTTCTACGGCTTGATGCCCTTCCTAACGCCAACCACTCCGTGAGTGTAGTGGGTGCTTTTTACGTGCCACCCGCACAGGTGCCAGACAGAGCTGGCAAACGGCATGGGAACCAGGCGAGGGTGGCAACGGACACGAACGGATGGTGCTTTTTACGTGCCACCGGCACGAGGCCAGTCGGGGCGGTGCTGGCAACGGTCACGAACGAATGGTTCTCTTACATGCCACCGGCACTGGTAACACATCTGCAATTTCCATTGATCGATTTCGATTCTGATCCTCACTTGCCTCAACAGGTCTTCACAAGTAGAGTTTTGTGTCCCAAGAAGGGAAGGTATGCATACTTAGGCTGGCTCCATCCCATGTAGAAGGCCACGGGTTATGGTCTCACTTGTCTTCTCGTGCACAGCACACTTCCAGAGGTCCCGGTCTCTAGTCATTTCCTCAGTGAGACCTAAAGTTCGAAGGTCGTGCTTCACCACCTCGTCCCAGGTTTCCCTGGGTCTGCCTCTTCCACAGGTTCCCTCAACCGCTAGGGTGTGGCACTTTTTCACAAAACTATCTTCATCCATTCTCGCCACGTGCCCATACCAGCGCAAACGTCTCTCTTGCACACCACAACTGATGCTTCTTAGGTCCAGCTTTTCTCTCGAGGTACTTACACTCTGCCGAGTATGAGTACTAACATTACACATCCATCGAAGCATACTGGCTTCATTTCTTGCGAGCTTACGCATATCCTCAGCAGTCACGGCCCATGTTTCACTGCCATGTAGCATGGCTGTTCGTACACACGCATCATACAGTCTGCCTTTTACTCTGTGCGAGAGGCCTTTTGTCACCAGCAGAGGTAAGAGCTCTCTGAACTTTGCCCAAGCTATTCTTACTCTAGCAGTTACACTTTCAGCACACCCGGCCCCGCTGCTGACTTGGTCACCTAGGTAACGGAAACTATCAACTATTTCTAGTTTTTCTCCCTGGAAAGTGACGGAAGTTGGTCTCAGAGCATTTTCAGTGTTTATTGTTCCTGAGCATCTGCCACATACAAAAACCATCTTCCTAGTTAGCCCTCCTTTGACATTGCTGCACCTCTTATGTGTCCATAGCTTACACTTGGTGCATCTTATAAGATATATATATATTATATATATATATATATATTATATATATATATACTAGCAGTATCGCCCGGCGTTGCTCGGGTTTGTAAGGGAAATAACTATATAAGCATTTTTAGAGAGTTATAGCAAAAAAATGCACTAAAAATGGAAAAAAAATTAAGGTAAATTTTTTTTTTTTTAAATCGTTGACACATCGTAGATATTTTTAGAGAGTTACTTCCCTTATATAATAGCGAAAAAATGCATTAAAATGGAAAAATATGATGGTAAATTTTTTTTAAATCGTAGACTCATCGTAGACGCGCGCTAATACCCAGAAGGGCTCGATATGAATCACAACTATAAGATACCCAGTTTTGGTTACACTGCACCGCAAAATGTGGGAGTAGTTACAAATCTAAATCGTAGGAGACAGACACACAACTTCACTTTTATATATAAAGATATAAGCCACGTAGTTATATACACATACTTTGTTATATACACATTCTTTGTTATATACACATTCTTAAAAAAAAATGTTATTTTGAACACAACATTTATAAAGAATAAAATATTTTTTGGTTTTTCTTAACCCTTTCGTTACTATATTTCTGACCAAAATACACCCCTTATGTGTTTCAATTAATTTCTAACGTAATCATAAATTTAGTCTGGTTTCATTAAACAACTATAACTTTTTTATTTATCAATATATTAACATGAATTTTGGAAGATAATTTAATGAAATGTTCTCAACCAATTCTATACTATAATTTTTGTCACAAAGTGACTCTAATTGCAGGTAGATACAGGTAAATTCAACAAAATATAAAATTATTAAAATTTTGTTCAAACATCGCTATAGAAAATGGGCTATTAGCTAATATTCAATTGGGTATACAACAAAATTTTACGATAGAATTTGTTATTCTGGGTAACTTTCTGATACCCATAATAATATTTATGGCAAAATAGGCCTTAATTTCATTTAAGGTTGTGGGAAATAACAAACTATCCTTTCTTTCGCTTTGTTTACGTTTAGCGTAACAGTTCGTTTCCGCCGTAATGATTTCAAATGGGCTCATTCGAAAAAGTAAAAAGAAATAGTCTAAGGCTTTACTCTTCTGGGAAAGTCTGTGGCTTGGTTCAGTTTCTTCAGAAAAATCACCGAAAGAAACAGTTTTTAAATTTTCACTCCATTCAGGTGCCATATATATAATATGATATGTGTGTGTGTGTGTGTGTATAAAGGGTGCGGTGAATAAATTGTCGTCTAAATTATGCAAAAATGAAAATAACGCTGACATCTCATTTTAACAGATATATTTACTAAAATTACACATACACAATAGCACATGTACGCACATATACCTCCAACACACACAATACACATACAGACATGCACATACACAACCCCCTACGCACACATGCATACACTAATTCACATACACATGATAAATATGTATACATACAATCACACACATATATGCATACACATATAGACACATACACACACATGCACACGAATGCACACATACCTAACACTCATAACCTCACATACAAGTATACACACCCACATATGCACCTATACCCCCTACTCAACCCCTCGTTCACACACACAAAATACACTCACATGCACACACATATATATACCCGCACACACACATACACACACAAATGAACCCACACATAGCTCCCATACACACACACACCACACTCATACATACACGCACACAATTATACATACATGTACACACATGCACATACAAGCACACGCCCATACACACACACTACATATACACGCGCACACACACGCTTCAAACTACCAGTACCTTTCTAGTGACCATTCTCCTATGCAAACTCCACACACAAACCCTCACACAACCCACGCATACACAAATTCACATATATACATACACATTATATATATACATACACACACACACACACATGTATAGGTAGACACACAACAGGCAGCCACTCCTACCAAAATTCTTACTATAAATTCTTCCTATGACCTTAAATGATACTAAGCCGAACCACATACACACACACAGACCTGCGTGCACGCACATACCCACACATACACACACATACTGCCTTCTCTTGCACTTTCCTGTCTTTGAAAGAACGTTCTTCACCCGTCCGGTCATTTCAATATGTGACCACGTGTGTATCGTTGGCGATTTTCTTTCTCCACTATCCCTTCTTTGGACTTTTTCTATATTTCTGATGAAGAACTCCGCTCAAAACATGAAATCCTCTTTCTTTTCTTTCCTTTCCAGAGCATTCAATAACACTGTACTTATTCCATGTCCTCACATAGTTGTTTTTTCTTGCTTGTTCATGTTTGTATTGACTATATATATACACACACACACATATATATATATATACGTGTGTGTGTGTGTTTTGATGTATTTTTATAGATATTTTATTTTTTCTTCCAGATTCTACTGAGAGTTTCTTCACTCGTCATCACAACAGCTGGCAAACAATGATGCATCAACATATAGCACTATCGTTACCTATGCGGTTTTATATTTATGCCATCCATGGCTATTTCATTGAAGTGATGTTCACAGCAGCCTGGGAGTTTGTTGTTAACATGAATGTCAAGTTTCCTGGAAACACAAGTGTCTGGTCTCTGTTGATTTATGGGGTTGCAATCCTTGTTGTTGAACAGATTCATTATCGCTTACAGGACACAGTACCATTGCTGTGTCGAGGACTTATTTACATGTTGTGGACTTACCTATGGGAATTCAGCACCGGTTATATATTAACACGTTTTGACGCCTGCCCTTGGGACTATGATAATTTTGACTGGGATATTATGGGTCTAGTGACACTTGAGTATGCACCTTTATGGTTCTTTGGTGGTATCCTTACAGAGAAAATCCTAATATTCTATACTCGTCATCTATACTGGGGACCTTACATGGATTCAACACGCTACCAAGGGATGAATGGTCATATAAAAATGAAATAGTGGGATGAAATGTCAAAAGTTAGCTGAGTGAGAGTGAGAGGGAGTGTAAGAGAGTGAGAAAGAGACAAAACAAAACATGTTTATAATTTCAAAGGAGGATTCTTCCTATCTTCTCAGTTTGCAGCCATTTGGCTGTGGCCATTCTGGGGCACCATCAGGACTGTTCTTATCATTCTTCCTGCTATTCCATCAGGTATTTCAAGGAAGAATTTTTTTTGCTGCTGTTGGGTACAATACAGTGGGAGAAAAAACAAAAAGAAAAATTAAACAATTTTGTGTGTGTGCGTGTGTGCATGAGAGAGTGTGAATGTATGTGTGCATGTGTGTGTATGTATGAGAATGTGTGAATGTATGTTTGTGTGGGTGTGTATGAAAGTGTATGTGTGTGTGTATATGTGTGGATCATTTGAGCTTTAAAGTGATAGATCACCCTGGTATACACACTTAAACACACACACATGACATAACTTCCTAAATATTTTTTTTTGTACTGCTATATCCATTTATCTGTATTTAATACATATACATACATGTACTGTGTATTAATCTATGTATGTGTGTATATGTGTACATATATACATATATGTGTGTGTATGTGTGTGTCTGTTTATATATATGTATGTGTCTGTGTATTATATGTGTATTTGCGAATGTACATGTGTGTGTATCCATTTGTGAGGATGGGCCACATGTCTACACATGTATGTACAGACTTTTGCAGTTACCCATGGATGCAAGTCTCCTTTTACTCCATACCACCACCACCACCACTGTTGTCTAAGAGAAAGGCTACCTCTTTAAGGTCCATAGAGCTTGGAACTTGTTATTGCAGGTGTTGCTGTTAAAACACAAAAGGCCAGAACAGATAGTATAAGGCATGTTACTTGGCACTCTCTGCCAATTTACTACTCTGGATCAGTTCTTTACTTGTTGATCTTAAAAAGATGAAAAGCAAAGCTAACTTTGGTGGCATTTGAACTCAGTGTGTGGGGAATTGGAACGACTACTGCAAGGTATTGTGATGAATGTATTGGATGTGTGTGTGTTTGTGGATATATATGTATGTATATTTAATGTTTTGGATCTTTGTTGTGTATGTTGTGTACTATAATTTATTAAAAGTATGTGGCACATTTAATAGATTTCTCTAAAAAGGAACTATAAGCTCCATTTTTTTGTATTCATCTAAAATGAATGATGATTGTAAGATTTTAGGTGCTGACCTTAGACTTATATTTTCCAATGCCACCAGACTAGATTTATAGAATCATTTATTTTTAGTATATTCTAAACACAAGAACTAAAGTATTTTTGTTTTTTATATATCATCTTCATGTCACAATCATTAGAACTTGGTTTAGTTTTAAAACTTATTTTTTTTAAAAAAGGAAAAAAAACAAGTAATTTAATAATACCAAAATTATTGAAAATTTTCAAATTTCCTTTTGGAAAAGAAAATAAAATTAAAAAGCCAAAGAAAACATCAAGAATAGAATTATCATTTTTACTGTTCATCTATTGTTACTTTTGACAGTGTTGCTATCAATAAGCCACAGAGCTGTCTCATGGGGTGGGTAGAGGAATGTCTTTGAGTGCCATCAAATGCTTTACAGTATTACATTCCATGGATTCGTTCAACACATTATTAAATATTTATTTAATTACTATTTCTATTCAAAATTGCAAATAAATAAGGGACCAGTGTGTCATAGAAAATACCGCCAAAATCCAAATAAACTTGACCAATTTTTATAAAAAAAAAAAAGCAAAACTATTGCGATGGCACCATTGTGACTATTTCCCATGAGGCAAAAATCATGATAATATTGTTTCATGATCACTAATCAATACTCTTTGTTGACTGATCACTACTCATACATTCTTATAAATGCCAGAAAATCTCTTCTTGAACAGATAAAGACTAGTGAAATCTGAAATGTATTGGCTGGCACTGGTAGTAAATAATGGCTTCTGTCCTCCGTAAATGATTCCTTGTTTTCATTGCTCATAATTGCCACTGCCATGGTCACGGCCACCAGCAAAATAATATCTGGAAATTTCCATAATATTTTTTTTTTTTTTTACTCTGATGGTTAACAAGAAAACTTGTTCCCTTCCTCCTCTTCCTCCTAATCCACCAGCAACAGGAGGGAAAGGTTTAACGAATGAAATCAGTTTGTAATTTTATCTCTTCCATTCATTGATTAACAGATTCTCATTGTTAACATGCCAATTACCAGTTGTCTGTTGCTGCTGCTGCCACTGCTGCTGCATTTATTGACTTCCTGTAATCTGTTTATATGTATCTAATCTGTTTATATATATATATATAATATATATATATATATATATATATATATATATATATATATATATATAATATATATATATATATATATATAGGATCATGTTGTCTGAGCAACATAACAAAATAATTCTAGGTAGAACACTAGTTGCTATAATTTACCATTTTGTTCTGATAATACTCTGTAATCTTATGATAACTTCTTAAGTAACTTCACCATTAAGGACTTCTTTGTATCATTTTTACTTGGGTGTCCTTTGTTTTGGGATTTTAGAGCATATGATTCTAACAATGTATCTGTTGATCTGGACATTTTCATATCTCTCTCTCTCTCTCTCACACACACACACACACTCACACACAACAAGCACATTGACCATGCAAATAAAGAACCACATTGCTAGGTAATAAATAATCTGAATTGTAAGTTCATGTTGTCTGGAAGGTGTCTTTATTTGCCTTACACATAAACTTTATAATTACCTAAAAATGTGTGTGTGTTAACCTGAGCTTTTAGAAGAAATATAGTTTTATATGAATTTATAAACAACATCTACAAAAATATATTTAAAAACTGTTGTTTAATCTTCCATAATAGACTGGTGAAAAGAATTGAAATGAATAAATTTTAGTGAAAAACCTTTTTTTTTTTTATTTCAATCAGAAAGAAAATTATTTGTATTGTTGCATAAATATTTTAAAACTGTTGATCATTTGTGTGAAGAGCTCAGTGACAAAGAAAGGTGGATTGAAATAACACAGTATATTACTGGTAATTATATCAACTAGGAAACAATTGATTTCAGTAGGATTTCAACCTAGATTGATACCATATTTTCCAATGTTACTGTTCCTACCCATATTAACCTTCTTTTCAAATTATTTCTTTTAATACCTTATAACAATATATAATAATTAAATACTGTACTATAACACATAGTAGTTAAATACCACACTATTGATAAATAGTAATTAAAGCCATTAGGAGTTCATCTACTCAAATCTGTTCTGCAAAGGCCTGACCATACCAAGTGTTGAAATAATGCTATAGTAGTAGTAATAATAATAATAATAATAATAATGATGATGATGTTAAAAATGCATTGGTGACATTACAGTGCTCAGTTTGAATAATTGGACATGTGTATCCTTAGCTTACATCTTTTCTGTTAATCATTGACATATAATTAAGCTGCTATAGACAAGGTTTCTAAAAGTTCCCTGAAACCATGTCATGGGATCAACTCTTGCCTCACCTCATTAAAGGATCACATTAATGCATTCATTACTTGCCCAATTTTCTCTGATTTACTGTATCACCAGGATGTTGTTATCCACTTCCTTTTCACTGTCTCTATTAAAGTCAGTCTGCAATGGTTGGAAGAAATCCTGTTTAATTAGCTCAGTTCATTGAAATAAATGGCCGATATGATGATGTGAGGTAAACTGTAGTGAAACTACAATAGAATGTGACCTTTGACTTTCCTGACTAATGTTTTGTGGTGTATATGAAAGATATTGTCATGTGTGTGTGTGATAAATATTACATGTGTTTATCATACACACACATGGCAGTGATGACAGATATCTTTGTCAAATGTGTGATATATACGTGATATATATATATATCATTTGTCATGTGCATGATATAATAAAAATCACTTGTCACATTTGTGATAAATGACACTACCATGAGATGAATTCACCTTTTAACTTAACTTTTTAGATGAAATCAATACTATCCATGTTGTTAGTGTTTTCATATTCATTCCCCACTATTTTCCATATTAGTGTAGATAATCATTGCCATCATTCTGAAATCTCAGTCTCCTGTCGCCAGTTTGGGCTGAAAGAGTTTGCAGTAAATAACCTCTTCAACCTTGTATTATCTCATCTGTGAAGACAATCCTTCTTAGGCTTGATTAAACAACAACTTCCCAAGTCTTCCTTGGTCGACATCTACATTTACCTTCTACATCCAACTCACCATCACTATTCAGTTATAAGCCTCTATCATCCACATCAATGTTGATTCTTCCTCACACCCCATCCAACATATCAATCTATTTTGTTGCTGTTAATAATTTCTTACCTTCTCATTTCACTTCTATCACTAGTCTTTATCCCATCACATTACATATCCAATATTCAACTTACTCCTCTCTCATCATTACATGCCTTCTCTATCTCTTATTCTTTAAACACACACACACACACACACACACACCACACACACACACATTCCTTGTTTCAGTCTCACTGCCAATATACCATCCATGTTATGAGGCACAATAAAATCATATTGTTTGTCTTTTACTGTGGAAGGTGAATTTCCTTTTGTTGCTAGAGTTCTCGTAGCTCTATTAATCTCTAACTTCATATCTACCACTAGTTTACTAGCTTAGCTCAGCTAAGTAAACAAACATATTTACCAATTTTATTAAATCAAATGGTTCAAGGCTGTTCATGTCAGCTATATCAGTGCATCTAGTAAATATAAAGTTGTTCCTGCTACCACAACACTATTGTGCTCACTACTACTGATACATCATACTTACTATTGTTTCTTCTAAACACATCAAAGCCACATCCTAGCAATACAAGACTATTATACTTCCTACCACCAACCAATACCATAGTTTGGGCTAGTTTATCTTTTTCATGTTTCACTTCAGGCTAATACTTCAACTTTTTAACTCAGACACTTTATCATCACTATTTCTCTTTCCAGCTCTATCCAATCATTCTCTTCCTTTTCTCTAAAATGTGAGTAGTCACATAGCTCTTTTACTGTAAGAAACCTGCTCTGCTCTGGCCTCTTTTCTCATACTTCCCCTGCTCATCTCTTAGCATAAATCTGCTCCCTTGGGGGTTCATAGTCTTGCAAGCTAATGGCAACCTCACTAGTTCTGGTGCCATACAAAAAGCATCTAGTACATGCCGTACTAGATGGCATTAGAAGTGGTTGGCGTTAGAAAGAGCATCCAGCTATAGAAACCATGCCAGAGCAGACAAATAAGCATGATGCAGTCCTTGAACCCATAAGTCATACAGTGCAGCCTATGCCAACATGAACATTAATTAAATAATGAAAGCTCATACACAAAGCTGCTGTCAACATTCAATTCTAAACTCTTGTAGTCGGACACCAGTTAGTAGGATAAAGTGATTGAATGACATATCATTAGTAGACACCCAAATATGTTTTATGATGCCGTAATTAGTTCACAGTGCAGGACCGTGACTTATAAACCATGTATCTTGCTTAAGGGAACACTGGTATCTGTTGAATGATTTGAACCCATGTTATAATCTGAATTCTATCTGTTCCAATGATAGCAATGGATAAATCATGTTTAATAATTATTTTGACTCTTGACTGAAGCCTTGTCAATAAAAAGTCTTTAACAATGCCACAATGTCACCAATGGAATACTAAATTGGTGTAAAATGTGAGCAAATGAACCATATTGGGTTGGATTAATGAGAGCCAGGGTATTGATCTATTTAAAATGAAATAGGCTGAGCTGAGGTTTTTGCCATTCCAACGATAGGACTCCCCTTTAAATGTTGCAGACTGTTCAAGTAATTACTGTTCTTGAATGGCCTGTTTGTGTAGTGGAAGGTAACTTATATATAGCTTCCTTGAAGTTGTCGGTAAAAACTATTAATTGTTTGTAAAACTGTGACCTTTGGCAAAATGACAAAATGTACCAATATAGGAGTGCTTGACATTCAGTTGAAAACAAAAAAGCTCTAGAGATAACCTTACTTAGTTTGCCAGAATGACCAGAATGTTTTGAAATGGCTAAAATCAAACAAAATATATTAATGGTATTTGATAAATTTCTAAAGACACATCTCTCTCTCTCTCTCTCTCTCTCTCTCTCTCTCTCTCTCTCTCTCTCTCTCTCTCTCTCTCTCTCTATCTCTCTCTCACTCTCACACACACTGAGTGTTTTTAGAAATTAAATACCATACATTCACACACACACATGATACACATGTTTGGATGTACATATAGAAGAAAGAGTACTCTATACATATAGTGGACTTTATTCATTTAAAGCTATGATTCACTTTGTTGCTACTCTGAGTTATATGCAATCATTAAAGTGATTATCTTATCTGAAAGATCACACATAACAAGAAACTTTGATTAGCAATGGAATAAATTGTCATCTGCAAACAAGTGTGTGTATGTATCTATGTGCATGTGTTTGTGTAATTATATATTGTGTGTGTTCCAACTTAGGAAGAAATAAATAAAAAAAAAAAAAGAAACACAAATTCTTCTAGAGTAACTATCATTATTGCAATATAGTATTTAGTCTTTGAGAAGATGTAATGGCCATGGTTGGAACCATTAACCTCTTCAGAGTAAACCTAGGCCTAAACAGCAGCAACAACAAATTCACTCATATACAATTAACTGGTTATAAATTACATATATTTGCAATTCATTACATATATTAATATTATAGTCCCAATACAAAATTTAGTTTACTTAGCACTAACAAGGATTGATCTGTGACTCTCTTGCTGACTGGACAACAAAGTGTATTACCTACTACAGAGTGAGAGACATTGCCATTATTAACTTTTTTGTCTCACTGCCTTATAACCTGGTTGTTTCTATTATCCCAGGTACACCACCATACCTGTCATCTCACCCTAGCTGCCAATGTCCCCTGGTGTGGAAAGAAAGAGAGGGTAGGGTATAGCAGAGAGGATACAGGGTTAATTAAAGTCAACACTATTTACCCTACACAAAAGAAAAAAATACATGTAAATTATAGTGTGTATGTGTGTAGATGTTACTGCTGTAGCATAGCCATAGCATAATGGCTTGAATCAGTTTTCATTTTAAAATCTTAATTATAACAATGTATGTAGTGGGGCTCCACATTAACCTGAACAAGACAGTCAAAGAGAGAGTAACATAGGAACTGAGGGTTGAGTGAGTAGCAGTGAGAGTGGCAGAACCTTTTTCTTTTTCTTTTTTAATGATGAGAAGGCTATGAAAACAAGCAGATGACAGATAAAGGACAGTTAGATAAGGAATATATTGTCTGTATTATGGTAGATTATCAGAGTTGGTATAGCATCAGTGGGGGCATGTCTTGTGTTTAGCTGAACCTATTTACATTTCATCTTTTTGGGGTCAGTAATTGACTGTCCCCTTCTCTTAGATATCTATGGCCTTGAGCCAATGTTAGAAATTAGTTGTTTAGCAAAAACAATGAGAAACATTTAGTTGTATGAGGTGATTAGCATCTATTTTAAAGGGTAGTCATTAAATGGAAGAGGGTATGTTAGTAGTGCCACAAGTTTTGATCTGATTTTAATTAATACCTCTGTTGTCAGCTGAAGGCAGCTCTAGAAATATCATGTTTTTGAAATAAATATTGTAAAAGAAGAAAAGAATTTCATTAAAAAGAAAACCTGTTTTTAGTTGAGTTTTTGATATTTTTAAAACTGAATACATTTTAGTTTAACGTTAATTTATGTTACTAATCAAAGACAGTTTTTAAGTATATTTAACTGGTTTTCCTTGTTTTATTTTTATCATTTGTTGAAATTATAATAATGAGCTTACTATACACAGTACTCATGTATACTACCACCTGTTTGAAAACAGAAAAAGCAAGGACATAAAGCAGCAATAAGTCAAATGAAGAAAAATAGCAATGATTGCCAAAAGTACATGCAGAGTAACAAAGTAAAATATAAATAGACAGAAAAGTGGCCAGTAACAAAGCTATAAAAAAAAAAGAAAATGGATGCATAGGACGTCAAGATTAATGCTAGTGAATTTTGGACAGCATGGAATCTTTGAAGGATGCAGTGTCTTGACAGCTAACATCTGATGGGGATAGTTTGTTCTATGCTTTAATAATTCTGAGCATGAAAGGCCATGAGTGCTGTGCTTTTTTTTTTATATTTCCTCTTCCTTATTCAAATCTAACACATTGAGTGTAGTAACTAATGTTCACCTTCATAAGATACTACAGTGGTTGTGTGTTAAGGTGCTGGCCTTTTTAACCGACTTCAACAAATAATTGAAACTTTAGCCTTTTAGTGTAGCTTTTATGTAAGACACAGAACTCTTCTAGACTTAGTCTGCTTAACTGACAACAAGTTGCAGCTGGTAAGAATGATTGTGAGCAAAAAGAAAAAAAAAATCACATTCACCCCAAGTCATCCTTCCTAATGAAAACAATACATTTTAAAATATTTTTATTATAAAAAAAATAAAGAGAAGTAAGATTAGCACATATATTAAAAACAGATGTTTTGCTCTTTACATTTTACCCCATGGCTCAATAAGTACCAGTAATACACTATGGTCAAGTAAATCATTTGTTTCCTATCTTGAATTTCATCAGTGTTTTTTGCTCTTTATTTTTTCATTTTTGTTTTTTCTATTCAAATGTATATGTATTTTGTTTATAATTTATTTTCATTTATCACAATCATCATCATCATTATTATAATGCTCACTTTTCCATGTTTGCATGTTGTTTATTGAGGAATGATTTTAGCATGACTGTGTAGTCAAGAAGCTTACTTCCCAACCATGTGTTTTTGGGTTCAATCCTACTGCGTGGCACTTCAGACGAGTATCTTGTACTTCAGCTCCAGGCTAACCAAATCCTTGTGAGTGGCTTTGCTAGACAGAAACTGAAAGAAAACCCTTTGCATGTACATATATATATATATACACACATTCACAAAAATTCTATAATTATAAGCATAATTATAATTAGGGTTCAGCAAAATTGGTACATATATATATATATAGAGAGAGAGAGAGAGAAGCCTCTGTATAAATATATGCAGATATCAACATTTATACTTGATGACATGTATGTGTGTTTTATTTTCATGTGAAGATCGTAAACAAGCTTCATCGCATCATATAAGTGATATTGTTCATTTCCAGTCTTTTGGGAAAGACTTATCTAGCCAGCAGGGAATATTACCTAGTTTGGAAACATGTGGGTTGGTGACAAGAAGGGCATCTGAACATAGTCAGTTTGCTTCAATGAACTCCATTTGACTTGTGCAAGTACAGAAAAGTGGAGGTTAAAATGACTATTATTATTATTATTATCTTCAAATTTTATCCCCTGCCTCCTATTTTAACTAATAACAGCTGATGTCTGCTGTAGAAAAGCATTATTTTGGTAAAAAAAAACAACCATTTTTTCCATCAGAATTCGTTATCATTATTGAAATAATTCTCTTATGCAAATCCCGTGTATTCACAGTAGAAGGTTTATTAAAAGGAATGCATTCAATATAGAAGTCTTTAATGACTCAAAAGCTACATTTGCTATTTCTCTTTTTCTCCTTTTCATTACAATTGTGGCAGAGATGATAAAACTGGCTATTTTACTGTATCAATGTTTTGTGTTCAAATCTCACTGTGGTTGGGCTTGACTGTTCATTCCTTCAGTTTTCAATAAAAGAAGAACCACTGATATTTGACCAACATGTGAAGAAGTCTGTGTTCTACAGTGATAAGTTCTTGGCGATTTGAGGTTGTATAGTAGTTTCAATAATTCTCTGCAACTGCAATGTCATTTTAATGTTATCCATACTTTAGGGCAATGTATGAATGTCCCTCAATTCTCTGATTATTATTGTAATAATCAAGCCAGAAATTTTACTTTCAGGAAGCTACTTCAACTTTACAAACTCTTAATACTGATATTACCATTGTTGTTGTTGCTATTATTAAAGCAGTGAGCTGGCAGAATCATTAACGCACTGGACAAAATAATTAGTGGCATTTCTTCCAACTTTACATTCTGAGTCCAAATGCCATTAAAGTTGACTTTGTTTTCATCCTTTAGGGATTGATAAAATAAATACCAGTTGACCACTGGGGCTGATGTAATTGACTTAACCCTCATCTCAAAATTGCTAGTCTTGTGCCAAAATTAGGAAGCATTATTATTAAGATGGTAAGCTGACAAAATCATAGACACATTGGATAAAATGTTTAGCGGCATTTCTTCTGGCTCTTTACATACTGACCTTAAATTTTACTGGGGCCAGCTTTGCATTTCATCTTTCTGGGGTTGATAAAATAAAGTACCAGTCAAGTACTGGGGTCAATGAAATCAACTAACCCTCTCCCCAAAATTTCAGGTCTTGTGTCTATAGTAGAAAGCATTACTATTATTGGTTGGGGGAAAAAAATCACCTGTCCTATAAACTTTACATGTATATATATGCCAGACAGATTTGTTTGCTGCACTTTCAGGAAACTATTGTAACAGGCATCAGGATGGGAGAATTCCAAGTTTAGAGAGCATTGCTGATAAAGGTCTCACACAAGGGGGATATTATTGATAATTCTGGCCCATAAGTCTAATAGCAGGGTTGCAGATTTTGGCCAAGGTGCTAGCGGAGAGGTTGGTGACTGTTGTAAGTAGTAAGATAAGGAAAGCACCAACCTGTGTGATCCCATGAAGACTGATCCATGAAAAATTCCACCTCCTTCAATACATCATAGCAAGGTTATGTAACAAACCTGGCTTTAGTAGATCTCTAATGAAACCTTTTGACAGGGTCGACCCAAGTTACTTAGTAGGTGTACTCAGTGCAGCTGGGTTCAGTGCCATTTGCTTAGATTAAATGGTCTCCTGTTAGAACCATTTTGAATTACATGCTTGGTCAATTAAGATTATTCTCCCTCATCTCTTTTGTATGTACCAGATATTGAGCCTCTGCTGTAGAAACTATTGGTACTGAGGGACATCCTGTTCAAACTGAGAGATGATTGAGAATTGTTTGTGAATGTAGGCATCACCATAATATTATCAAAAGACAAGAGGTTTGGCACCATCCTAAAGGAATAAGAAGTGGTGACAGGAGCAAAAAATTAATCCAAATAAATAAGTGAGCTTCCAAGTTGGCATCTGGAGAGGCAAGTCCATGCTACTAGCCAGTGTCATTGGTTTCTGGACTGATGTGCCCAATTAAGTTGCTTGTGATCTGGTTGTGGCTAGAAAATCTGAATGAAATTAGAAAAATGTAGTTAATCATACATAGAAATGAGCTGAGAGGAAGCTATCTCTGAAAGATCAGGTATAGGTAACAAATATATACATCACCTGTGTCATATACTACTGCTTGACTATTGCAGCTTGTTCCAGTTTTTCTCTGATCAGGTTAGACCATCTGCCAAGAATCAGTTGTCTGCTCTATCTGAGGGGACTTTCTGTCTGGAGGTTATGGATAATCTCCTGAAATCGTGGCCTGGTAGTTTTGCCATGAAAGAGGGGCATTGCTGGCTCATGATAAACTCTATAGACATGGAATTATTTTCAGCTAGGCCTCTCTTCGATGCTTGCAGAGTGAAGAAGCTATTCTACTCACACTCATTCAGTATCCAAGCATTGTTGACTTGTCAAACAGCTGTTGACACAGGTAAGACTAGTCTGTCTATCAGTGGAATCCATTGTGATGGGTTCTTTATTACATTCCTTTGTCTAAGAAGTTCATCATGATAATCATTTTACAACCTTCTTTTATCTAAGAAAGGCAGGTGGTTTTCTCTGTCTTGTAGCTCTGGCAAAAGAGATTGTGTGGTGCATGCAACTTCAAGGACTGAAGATAGATATTTATTTCTTCAGTCAAGCCCTCATTGTCTTTATCAAGTTCCACTTTGTTAAAAGGGGTGTGAAAATGGTGGACATGACCCAAATAAATGGATCAATTGTCAGGTTGCACCGGCAGGCCTAAGACTGCAACTGCAGAGAGTGCTTAGACTTCATGGTTAAGGTAATCTTAGATCTGTGGGGATTCTGTATTTAGCCTTTAGGGGTATACTGTGTATACTGTAGCTTTCCATTTAATTTCAGTGTAAACCTCAAGTGTTTCTGTAACCTATTCTTATATAATGTCTCACCATTCATTGTTTTAGTGGCAATAATAAAAAATTGCTATTATTAAGGTGGTGAGCTAGCAGAATCATTAGCATGTCGTGCAAAATGTTTAGTGACGTTTTGTTCGTTTTTGTTTCAAATCCAAATTCCATAAAGGTCGACTTTGCCTTTCATCCTTTCGGGGTAGATAAAATAAGTACCAGTTGAACATTGGGGTCAATCTAATCGACTTATCCCCTCCTGCAAAATTGTTGGCCTTGTGCCAAAATTTGAAACCATTGTTATTATTATTAATGCCACTGGGGTTGACTTTGCTTTTCATCCTTTTGAGGTTGATAAAATAAGTACCAGTTGAATACTGGGATGGGGTGCAGGTCAATGTAATTGACTCACCCCTCCCTAAAATTGCTGGCCTTGTGTTCAAATTATTATTATTATTATATGAAGGCCGCAAGCTGGCAGAATTGTTAGCACACTGGACAAAATGCTTAGCGGTATTTTGACCATCGCTATGTTCTGAGGTCAAATTCCACCGAGGTCAACTTTGCCTATCAGCCTTTTGAGGTTGATAAATTAAGTACCAGTGAAACACTGGGGTTGATGTAATTGAATAGTCCCCAGCCCCGCAATAATTTAGTAGAAAGGATTATTAGTATTATAATTTTTATTATTATTATTAATGCGGTGAGCTGGTAGAATCATTAACATGCCAGGAAAAATGCTTAGCAGCAATTCCTCCATCATTACATTTTGAGTTCAAATTCTGACATGGTCAACTTTACCTCTCATCCTTTTGGGATCAATAAAATAAGTACCAGTTGAACACTGGGGTCAATGTAATTGACTTACCCCCTCCTCGAAGTTGCTGGCCTTGTGCCAAAATTTGAATCTATCATTATTATTATTATTATTATTTAGGCGGTGAGCTGGCAGAATCATTAGCATGCCAGGTGAAATGCTTAGTGGTATTTCATCTGTATTTCTGGGTTCAAATTCCGCCGAGGCTGACTTGGCCTTTCATCCTTTTGGGGTTGATGAAATAAGTACCAGTTACACACTGGGGTCAATGTAAATTGATTTACCCTTCCTCCAAAACTGCTGGCCTTGTGCCAAAATTTGAAACCATTATTATTATTATGATCATTATATCTTCCTTGCATGGTATGAATATAAAAAACTAGTTTTTGTTGTTTTTTTCTTCATGTTAATTCTGAAGCCTTAACAAAAGGCCTTAGAAGGTACCTTTCTAAGAATATGAGCTGTTCTAAGGAGAGCAGCAGAATTTTGAAGCACTTGCATATCTGTTATGATGTCAAACCATTCCAGGTTTTATGTTAAATTTCTAGAGATTGAACCCTAGACTCCAATGACAACTGGTGCAACTTTCACTTTTACTGCTAGGCATTGTTAACTCTACTTTTAATATCAGTATATTTTGAGATCATCTCCCTTATCTGTAATGATTTTACCTGAAGGAATTGTGACTATTATTTTTTAAAATTATTATTATTGTTATTATTAATATTATTACCAAAGTGGTGAAGGGAATGAGTTGGCAGAATCGTTAGCACACCAGACAAAATGCTTAGTGGCACTTCTTCCAGCTTAATGTTCTGAAACCAAATACTGTCATGGTTAACCTGGCCTTTCATCCTTTTGGAGTTGATAAATTAAGACACCAATAAAGTACTGCGGTTGATGTAGCCAATTTATCCCCTCCTCCAAAATTTCAGGCCTTGTGCCTGTTTTATTGGGGTCAGTAAAATAAGTACCATTTGAGCACTGAAGTCAATGTAATTGGCTTAGCTGTCTCCTGAAATTGTTAGTCTTCTGTCAAAATTAGAAAGAATTAATTGTTATTATTTATATCATAACTGAGGTGGTGAGCTGGCAAAATCATTAGTGTATCAGACAAAAATACCTTGTGCCATTTCTTTTGGTTCTATGTTCTGAGCTCAAATACTGTCATGGTCAACTTCGATTTTCATCCTTTCTGGATCAATAAATAACTACCAGTTAAATACAGGGGATGATGTATTCATCTAAGCTCCTTCCCACAAAATCTTGGGCCTTGTGTCCATAATAGAAAGAACTGTTGTTTTTGTCAATATTAACAATGATTTGCCACAGAAGACAGAAACTACTACTACTACTGCTCTTAATAATAATGACCATTTCTACTATATGCACAAGGCCTGAAATTTTGTGGATAGGTTGCTAGTTAATTACATTGATCCCAGTGCTTGACTAAGACTTAATTGATCATGATAGGATGAAAGGTATAGTTCAACTTCAGCAGAATCTGAACTCCAGTAGAAATGCTGCTAAGCATTCTTTGTTTCAAATTTTGGTACAAGGTCAGCAATTTTAGGATATTGGGGTGTTTTACCCCAGTACTTGCCTGATACTTTGTTAAATTGACCCTGAAAGGACAACAGGTAAAATTGACTTTGTCAGAATTTGAACTCACAACATAGAGAACTGCTAAGCATTTTCATCTGATGCACTAACGATTTTGCCAGCTTGCTAACGATTTTACTACCTTAAAAAAGTAAAAAAATAGCAATAATATACTCAATAGTTGAATGTTTTATATAAGTTATGAAGTTTTTTTCATTTATAAATATAGTTTGAATTGATCTTTTTTAATTAATTTCATTTGATGAGAACTAATGAGAAGAAATTAGGAATTAGTTATTTTATTTCTACTCCCTACCCCATCCATCATGAAAAAAATTACAAATTGTTATTATTCCCATCATTTTTACTGTAATAATCTTAATGGTTAAGTTCTTGTCAGGTTTGTTTTGATTCCCACCCATTTGTGTTTGTTTTATTTCACACATGTTGCTAAATCCTACGTTTCCTCTGTCCTATCTAAGTTTGTGTGTTTCTTCAGGAAGTCTTAACATTCACATTAACTTTAATAATAATGATAATAATAATACTTCTTTCTACTATAGGCACTTAATAATGATAAAACTTAATAATGATGATAACAATAGTAATAATAATGATAGTAGTTTTTTCTTTCTTTTTTTATTAAATAGCCTAATATCTTAAGGCTCATAAATTTTTTGATATTTAATTCTTAAAGATTTTGCTCATTCATATTCTTCTTCTTGATCTTCTTACTTTAGGTGACATAGTGAAATACACTTTTAACTTAGACATTTTCTACAAAATATATAAATGAATTTTTTAAAGCATATTTTCTGTTTTGTTTTTTTATTCTTAACTTTTGGTAAATTTAATCAATCTGAACTTTTAATTCTTATAAATAATTAAGGTTGTTTTCTGTATCTTTTTCTTGAAGAAATATAATGCGTATATGTACGCATATATGTATATGTGTGTATGTATATAATATATATATATGCACACCCAAACTTGCACACACATAGCATTTTTAAAAAATAATTTTTGATGAAGGCTATTTGAGGATATTATAACTTTAGATGCCTATGTTAATTAATATAAATATTAATTACATGTGTAAATGAATAATCCTGAAGGTAAAATATGATTTTTATATAAATGATAAATAGTAGAGACACAATGTTACTGCCAACACTTAATATCATAATGATCTTAAGTAATATCATAGTAAGCTGTAATAATGTCATAGTGAACTGCAATAACAACATTAAAAATTGTCTTTGATAATATCTCACTGAACTTTGATAATGTCATAGTGATCTTTGCAAGTGAGCTTTAATATCATAATGATCTTTATGAAATATCATAGTGATCAGTCATTTTTATGATGTCATAGTCATCAGTTGTATCTTTATGATGTCTTAGTAGTCTTTAATAATATTACAGTGAACATTAATAAAAATCATAGTCTTTAATAATGTAACGACCTTCATAATTTATGGCAATATTTTCACTTAATTTTAGAATATTTGACAATATTGTAATGATATTTAACAATGTCATAATATGTAATACCATAATGATATTTAATAATGTCATAATGCTATAGAGTATTATCATCATAATGACCTTTATCATTTATTCCAATATCATAATAATAATAATGTTAATAGTAATAATAATAATCTAAAGAATAAAACTAAACATGCTCAGTTGAAAATTCTTCGATCTATCTCGTTTATATAGAGAGGTGTTCAGGATCATTTAGTCTGTAACATTCTTTCAACACTTTTTCTTAAAAGCAAAAATTAAAAAAAAATAACATAATATAATAAAATAGATGAACAGTTTTTATCACCAATTTTTTTTTTTTTTTAATATTCATCAACTATAAAATTGAACATAAACTATAAATGATTGAAACATTTTCCCAATATCAATCTTACAAATGTATCTAGAAATTGTTTAGAAACATATTCCAATCAATATGGTAATTAGTCTTTTAAAAAAGAAAACTAAAGCAAAAGAGATTTGTTGAATATTTTTCCTTGGCATTTTAAAAATCCCTTGGAATTTCCAGGTAACTGAAACCATGTGAGGTTTCCGGTTATTTTTATATTACAATCTTTACTTGAAATTTCTTATACTTCATATTCCCTCCACATAAAAAAAAAAAGAAATCAAAAACAACCCAAAAATAAATACACAAAAAAATTAAAACCCAGTAGAATTTAGCAAAACAATTCATACATTCTCAACTCTTTAAATTCTTCTCTATATTAGATATTTTCACACCTGGACTTCACCATTTAATATCTATTTTTCTTTTCTTTTTTTTTTAAATAACATTTCAATCAACACATTAAAAGTCTTTTTCCTGAAACTTTAAATGATTTTTTTTTCCTCATGTTTTCTTTTTGACAATAAATTGACTTTACCAAAATCTTCACATCAATGTCCTTTACTTTTACTGTTGAATATCAATTTGTTTCTTCTCTTTTTTTCTTTTTGCTTTTTCTTTTATTTTGTCCAATATTTGTTCTGATATAAATGTTTTTATTGAGTAAAACATAGAATCAAAAATCAAACTAATGATTAAGTTCACTGGAAACTTTGATAAGCCTAATCCCTGTGAGGAGTGAAGAAACTAGTGCTTAGAGCTCTTGTCCTTTACCTCAGAGCTTCTATACATTATCCTTGCCTTTAGAAAAGCGTTTAGTGATATTTCATACACCTAGATGATGTCTTACTAAAAACTTTAGTATTTCAGGCAAGTCTGCTGCATTTGGTTCAAATGTATTGATTCCATGGTACTCTGGAGACCAAACAAAGAATACTGTTGATACACTTCCCAGGGAAATTTGTTCAAAAGTTTTGAAGTTTAAAATTTTGGAAACAATATTTAAAAAAAAGAACTAGTTTTTGAAAAATATCAAAAAAAAAACTCCCTTGCTTACTTTATTATATGCACTTCAAACAACCATAGATTATGTATAACATATATTATAAATGTTATATATATATTGTAAGATACAAATACGATGATAATTTATTTTCAAATACAGAGACATTGTTAGACCAGCTGAAATATTGGGTAAATTACCCTTACAAAGCGGAAAAACTTGTCAACAACCAGCCAATATATATATACATATATAAAGGTAAGATCCAAGGATCCAGTTGTAGGAAGTTAGTGAACTTTAGGCAATCTGTAGAAGGTATAAAAAACAACGTTCAGGAACAATGGTGGTTTATTGACGCAGAAGGTTGTGAATTTTTCCCATATCAAAATATGATAAACTGCAAAAAGTTAATTTCATATTTCATGGTTAGCAACAGAGGTTGTATATGCGAATAAACATTTAAACATTAGGGAATGGAGTAGATAAAATCAAGGCTAAATATATGTTTCATAGCTAGCGGAATCTCAGAAGTAGTAAATTATCAAAATGAGAGGTAGACCATAAGCAACTCTTCAGGCCATGGATACTTTGATTCTATGAAGTTTATATTGTTGTTGGGTGATCCTGTGTTAACTCAGAGATTCGACTGAAATGTGTAGAAAGAGTTCAAGAAGAAAACATAATTGTGAAAAAGTAAAAATAAAAGAAAATATATATGGGATTGGGTAAGCTTGTAAATGAGCAAAGAGGGGCAGGTGGGGAGAGAGGGTTTGGTATTGAAATTGGCTGGAGAGATGTCTTTATGAGTTTATGTTAGGGTCACTTGCAGGTCTGTTGAGGGATAGGTAAGTAAACATATTGTAGCATTCTATAAAGCCATTGAAACAGAGTCAAAAGGATGAAGATATGAGTGGTATTTGAAATGGATAGAGTGGGGAGTGAAGGAGAGGGAGGTGGAAGAGAATGTATTTTTGGTCAAAATAGTAGACTTAGTTTTGCCCTTTGGGGTATTAGCAGTAATTCAATTTTAAGATTGAGGGACAACAATTAAAAGGAGAAATAGTCGTAGTAGTTGAAATCTGAGATTATGTGAGTGCATATTAGCACGTGCGTATATATTGTGCATCTGTAGAATCTAGTAGATGTGTAGTATAAAGGTTAAGGAAAACAGGTGGGGAATATAAAAAAAAAAAAGGAAAATAATGTTTAGAAAATATAAAGATGGTTAAAAGGTTGCATATTATAAAAGGATATCAGATGGGGGCAGCGGGTGTTGGGTGGAGGATTGTAATTTGTACCTAGAGAATGAATTGCGTAATTTGTGTCAGCAGGTAAAAATTATGCTATATCATGGATTACTTAATCAGTGGATTACAGAATGGAGAAGACTTCAGCAATGCAGAGATCACACTTGTTGATGTAGCCAATGCACAGTTTAACATGGGTGACTATGAACCATTTCAGATTATAAGGAATTGATTGACACTGAAATTTGTGGATTAGTTGAGATAAAGAGGTGGTGTTTGATCTTGCTTGGGACTTGAAGCTAGAGTAGTGATTACCCACACTGGCCTTGAAGGCAGTGCTACATGAGCCAATATATATATAGTTAGAATTGGTAGTTGACACTACATTTGTACATGATGTTTGTAGTAAGACATGATAGGGACAGGAGGTTGGGCAGCTGCATAGAGTCATAGGAGGTGCTGAAGATGAATTTGTAGAGTAATTGTTATTTAGTAAAATGTCTGGTGTTATATCCATTCTCTGTGGCAGTGTTAGAATTAGTATGTCTTATGGGGTTGAGGGGGATGTCAGGAGGGTGTATTTCATGGTAGTTTGTATGTCTAAGGATATTATCACTATCATTCTTTATTTCTGTATTAGGTATAGTTTGGTTGTGAGGTAGGTTTGTAGTGCAGGTATTAGTAATAGAATTAGAATAGGAGGTATGAGAGTCAGTGTTGGTAAGGAAGTTTAGGGGTGTTCTAGGTTTATGGATATGGGACTGGAGGTGCAGATGAGTTATGTTATTATGATAAAGGTTAGCTAATTGTAGGTTTCTAAGTTTCTTGTTAAGATGTTAGGCATGTGGCTTAGTGGTTAGGGCATTCGGCTCACGATTGTAAGGTTGTGAGTTCAATTCCTGGTGACGCGTTGTGTCCTTGAGCAAAACACTTTATTTCACGTTGCTTCAGTCCACTCAGCTGGCAAAAATGAGTTGTACTTGTATTTCAAGGGGCCAGCCTTGTCACGCTGAATCTCCCTGAGAACTACGTTAGGGGTACATGTGTTTGCGGAGTGCTCGGCCACTTGCATGTTAATTTCATGAGCAATCTTTTCTGTTGATCGTATCAGCTAGGACTCTCATTGTCATAACCGACGGAGTGCTCCTGTTGTTAAGATGTTAGATTACTCTGGCACTGTTAGTGGTGGTGGTGGAGTAGGAAAATTCTATAGATTGGGAGTTAAATATTTTTTAAGAGGGCTGGACTTAGGGAAATTTTTCTTGAGTAAGGTGAAGAAAAAGTTGGGTACACAGGTTCGATCATTAAGAGCAAAAGGGATGGAACCAGATAATGTCATGTGTTCTTGACCATTTATTCTGATTAAGGAGGTTACTGGAGTGTATAAAGGGCTTTGGAGGTGCACACAAGTGTTGATTTTGGTAGGTGGTGATGGGTTTAGGATTCAGGGTCACCAGGCGGGAGGGTCTTCTACTACTCTGAAATTTGGGAGGGTAGTAAGATGGTGAGAAATGGGGGATATTTTTTGTTTTATCTGGGTGGGTGTATTCTTGGTTCTGGGTTTAATAGAAGGAGAATCGTTCCACATAGGGACATATTTGATTGAACTCTTATAACCGGTGTGTTGTATGGCATAATTATAATATTCAGTGTATTGTTCAAGTAATTCCTTACTGGCAAACAGTGATGAAATCTGGTAGGATACACTATCTATGATGGTTTTTAGGACAGATGGTGGGGGGTTGGAGGAAAAAATCAACATAGTTGTGGTTCTCCCCAGGTTTATAATATGGATAGAAAGTTTGGTATTGTAGATCTTAAGTGATGTCTAAGAAATTAGAAGTTTTAAGGTTGTTACAGAAAGAGATGCTAAGGCCCACATTTAAAAAAAAATATCTTTTTTCTTTCTAATCTGTTTGATTCTGAAGTTGCTAGAATTCTGGATTATGAGCATATATATACGGAACATTATTTTATTGTTTACCTTGTTTTATTTATTATATTTGTGTTATAACAACAATTATGAATAACATCTTTTCAAAACACTCAAGAAATTTATTATTATAGATTTGTCAAAGGCATAACCCTTTTGTTATCCTAATTCTATAGAAATACACTGTCTTTGTTTCAACTCATTTTGATAAAAATTAAAGTATTTATTAAAATAACTGTGTCCTTATAAATCTGATGTTTAGAAAATAATTTAAGATGAAACTTAATTTAGATCTCTTTAAAACAAGAAGTTTATATCATAAAATTAGAGGTGATCTTTGGTGGGTTGGTATCAAAAGAATTAAGTTGTATTTTTAAAAATCCACAGCATTAGTGGCATGCTGATTGAATAACACTTTCGAAAGTAAAACATTTCTTATTGATACTTCATTACATAAAAGGAAAGCAAAAAAGCCAAGTAAAAAAAAAAATATATCTGGGTTTAGGCATAGTTATGTGGTAAAGAAGTTTGCATCACAACTATGTAATTCAGGGTTACATAGTACTTGGAGCAATTTTTTTTTCTACCAGACTTGCCAATCAACTAAAGCTTTGCAAATAAAATTTGGCTGATGGAACTGTGTGGAGACCCACCAGATTGGTGGTGGATGATTGACAGAATTGGAAGTGTTGAACAAATGTGCCTTGTGGTATTTGGTTAGATCCCTTTAGACATCCCTTCAAGAATCAATAAAACAGTACTAGCCTACTGAGGTAAATGTAATTAGTTAAAATCCCTTGAAAGCTTTGTTCCAGCATGGCCACTGTCCACTGACTGTAATCAGAAAAAGAGATTTTTGATAAGTGATTAGAATGAGGAGTTCAAACTGTACCATTGACTGTATATTCCTCCTGGATTTATTTATCATCATTTCTTCTAAAATCATGGCTAACTACTTCAATATTTTCACTGTTGCAAGGGATTGACCTGCTAAATAAGGCATTCAAATCTATCTCGAATTACACCCTACATTTTTAAAAAGAGAGTTAGGGGCTGCCATTGAACGATGTAGTTCTAATATACAATTCTCAAGTAGACAGGATAGTCATTGATGGAAGGTTTTTGATCATAGGTCTGATCAGTCAGGACTGATCTGGAGCTAAACAGCAATATCAAAGGCAACTGACTGTAAACTAGCTAGGGGACCTGGACATGGTCGTTTCATCTTACTATCTTAACTAAAAAAAAAAAAATTGGATAATGTAGTCTGAGATATTCTTTAAAAAAAGAAAAAATGGGGTTGTCATGGTTGGAAAGTCTTTGATCTGCTTAGTTATGGATGACCTGGCATTAACGATTATATAAATGTGACAGTATGTGATGTAGTGGTTTGGGTGTTGTGCTCATAACCGTTAGGTTGTGGGTTCAATTCTCTGATTGGATGGTATATCTATTTTTGAGCAAGGTACTTCATTTTACATGATTTCACTCCACTCACCTAAAAAGAACATTGTTGACAACTAATAGAATAAACTCTGAAAGACTGATGTCTCATCCAGAAGGGAACTGTGAGCTCTCTCATTTAAATACCATAAAGGATGGGATAATTTCTGACCAAATGGGACTGTAGGATTGAGACTGATTGTAATGAATTAATTAGTCAGTTCTTAACCCTTTGGTTACCATATTTTTATTGAAACACACTATCTTTGTTTCAATTAATTTTGAAAGCAACGAAGAATTTAGTAAATTAATTGAATCATTAATTAAGCTGGTGCTTGAAACTTAAATTTGCAAAAACTTTTGATGGAAGGTTTTAATTTAGATCACTTTGAAACTAAGAAGCTTGTATCAGAATCCAAGTGCAATCTCATGCAGGTTGATATCAAAAGGGTTAACATGAGCGGATTGGTAGAGCATCAAGTAAAATATATGCTTTGCAGGATTTAGTTCCACTTCTTTAGATTCTGAGTCCTGAATCTTTGAAGGTTGACTTTGTTGTTCATCATTCTGGATTGATAAAATAAAATTTTAGTTTAATACTAGGGTCAAAATAGTCATGTGTTTCCTGTTGTGGATTCATGCCTATTTTAAAAATCTATATTCAATAAAAAAGTTGTTGAATATACCTAATAATTTTGTATGCAATTATTGCTTAACCTAGGTCAGCCATGTTGCCACAGTCTAATCACCAAAGATATTTGAAACATGACTATCCATTTTATTTAATTAAGACTGTATATGTAAGACACATTATCAAATCCACCCTTCATTTTTAAAAACCACACAGTGTAATTTCAGGATGAGCTGGCTAGTATTTCTTGCAGGTTAAGCAACCATGTTTATGTTCTGTCAGTAAAGTGTAGTCATTTGCAAACTGCAACCTATGGAACTTTCTGAACAAAAAATTAGTTTGAATTTTTTAGAAGTGTGGTCCACCTATGATGAGCCGTGTCTCATACAGCTTGCTTCTCAAATATCATTGCTTATGTCTAGTCTACTGATTATAATATCATATGGTACGTTTCCCTTAGACTCTGATCAGTGACTAGAGTTTCTTCTACATATCAGTCTGCTGAGGTCAGTCTGAGAGTAACTGAATTCTGTGATAACATCTGAGGGTAATCTTGTTTGGGATCTGCTTTATTTGTGTAATGGAAGATTTCTTTTCCTTCTAATTGACAGAACTAAATATAATTTAGGGTCCTCTGTCAATTAAAGTTGAGTGTGTCTACACATGTGTACATGTAGGTCTGGGCAATGTTTTTGAGTAAGACGAGCAGCTATCCATGTGACACATGCCAGTGTTAGCGAAGAGACAGGCTGCCATCTTAAGGCTGATACAGTTTGGTACCAGTAGTCAAGTAGGTATTGCTATCAGAAAGTCAAAGGACTAGGACAAGTATCACAAGGTATCTCATCTAATTCTCTTACAGTTTTGCCAGTCCACTGCTCTTGGTTGTTTCTCATTTTAATTGACTCCAAAAGAATGAAGTCCAAAATTAACCTCTATGGGATTTGAACTTGGAATGCAAAGGATCTTAACAAATACTGTGAAATGTTATATTCAATGTTGTAATCTCTTCAACAAATCAAAGTAAATTTAGATAAATAAATAGTCCACTAGTCGCTATGTTGTCGAACTCTTCCACTATGACTGTAAAAGGGATAAGGTAGGGTCCTTTAAGCCATATGGATTGGTGAAGGTGCATGGCTTGGTGGTTAGAGCATCGAGCTTACAATCATAAGGTAGTGAATTCAATTCTCGGATCAGTCTGTGTGCTGTGTTCTTGAACAAGACACTGTATTTCACGTTGCTCCAGTTCACTCAGCTGTAGAAATGAGTTGCAACGTCACTAATGCCAAGCTGTATCGGCATTTGCCTTTCCCTTGGATAACATTGGTGGTGTGGAGAGAGGAGGCAGGTATGCATGAGTAATTGCCGGTCTTCCATAAACAACCTTATCTGGACTTGTGCCTTGGAGGGTAACTTTCTAGGTGCAATTCCATGGTCATTCATGACCGAAGTGGGTCTTTACCTAGGGTCCTTTACGTAGTTGCTTGATCAGTAAAAACCAAGAATTACAACTCCTTCAACTCAAAGTCTGTGTCATAAAATATAACTAAGTGCATTGTAAGAATATATATTTGAAAATACAAACTGAGATTGTAACTATGAAGTTCTAATATGAAATATAAATGTGCCAACTAAACTAAAGGTGATGGAGTGCTTCACATATCTGTCTTGTCACATTTTATTGTGAAGTTCCAACAATCTCTTTTTAAGTCTATCATTCTTTTTTCATTTCTCTGAAATTGCATTCTTCTGTCACTATCATAAAGTGAAAAGAACATTACATCATTAAATATAACAGTATTCCAGCAGCAGGTAACTGCCACATATGCCCATGTTTTTAGATACGTCTTATCTATGAGCACTATAAAAATTTCAGTGATGGTATTTTTGCAAACCATTCTCTACTACTACTATGTTGCCATTGTTGTCGTCGTCAGATGAGTAAGAGGAGAGGCAGTATAGAGTGAATGAAGAGGGACGATATTGGTTTCAAATTTTGGCACAAGGCCAGCAAGTTCGATCAACCCCAGTGTTCAACTGGTGCTTATTTTACTAACCTTGAATGGATGAACGGCAAAGCTGACCCTGGCAGAATTTGAACTCAGAACGTTGACACATGAGATGCCACTAAGCATTTTACCCAGTATGGTAATGATTCTGCCAGCTCACTGCCTTAAAGAAGGACAATATTTTTAAAAAAATGGAAAATTCAGAATAGATGACAAGTAAAGTGAGAAAGGTAACTGTTATCACAAAAAAAGATGATGAAATATGAAGTTCTGCTCTCAGTTACATCAGCAGAATACTGAAGTTAGAGAGGGGTCAGTGATAGAGATAAGGAAAGTTTAAGGAGGAAGTTGTGTGAGGATCCTGGTTGGGTGGGTGTGTGTGTGTATATATATATATATATATATATAGTGCTACCAGAATCTGATTTGCTGAAATGGATGGGCCTTCTTGAGCATCACATATTGTCAGTCATTTTGGTCCTTGATTATCTCTGTGAGATTTAAAAAAAAACAAAATTAACCTTCACCCTTGATCCCATGACTTCTTGGGTCTCCCCCTTCTACAAGCTCCATCCAATTTATGTGGTTGGCACTTCTTTATACAACTGTTCTCATCCATATGCATCATATGACCATACTAACACAGTCTTCTTTCTCCTATGCTCAATTATTCTCTCACCACACCTGTACTTTGTTGTTCATGCACACTTCCATTGCCCAGCCATTGGTGCAAGCCAGCTTCCTTTCTTTCTAGTCTTTGCAAGTCTTCTGCATTCAGGGCTAACATCACTCTACCATGTGTCATTGCTGTTCTACACAGGTATGATACAATTTGTTTTTCAGGCTGAGAGTGTTACCAACAGCCTTAATAGCTCTCTGAACTTTCTCCAATGTGTTCTTATTCTTGCATCTATACATTCAGAACATCCGCTTCAACTGCTATTTAGATTACTTAGGTAACAGAAGCTATCTACTACCTCTAGGGGTATGTGCTGTTAGTGTTTATTACTTCTGAGCTCCTGCCACACACAAAATCTACTTCCTCTATTAACCTACCTGTGACATCACTTGTCTGCCCATAGTTTGCAAAGGATACACTGTATGGAATTTCTGCCTCCAACTTTTCTACATATATCATACAGAATATTTTATCTGAAGGAATTAGAATCCTATCTGTTCACTTAGAGTGACTTTGGTTTTTGGTAAGTTGACTTTGAGTCCCACTGATTTCTCATCTTGGTTTTAAACCTGAATTTCTTTTCTAATTCTGCTATAGATTTAACTGTAATAATGAGGTCATCAGCATAAAGGGAATCCAGTCTTAAACTTCTCTGATATGGTCTAGAGGACTATGACAATAGGATGGTGCCAAGGACTGATCTACTAAAATACTAAATTCATTGCTGTACTCATTGTCAACTCTCTGACATCATCTCTGTGCATAGCTTTTATGGTCCTCATAAGCTATTTGCCTACTTCTGGCTTCTTCAACAAATCATAGAGTGAGGGGCCTTGTTGAAGGATTTCTCCAGGATGACAAAAATGCTAAGTACAGAGGCTTACTTTTAACTTTGTATTCCTTGCCATTGTCTTACAAGTAAGAGAACATTCATAATACTTTACTCCTGGAACAAAACTAAACCGCATCTAATCTATCTCCATAAAATTTGCTGAGCTATAACTTTTTATGCGGATATCATATAGGTGAATGGTTAGGAAGTTTCCTTTACAACCTCAAGATCCAGGTTGGATCTTACTGTGTAACATCTTAAGTAAATGTTTTTCTCTTGTGAATGAACTGGGAAACTGAATAGAAGCCCATTTGGTTATTTGTAGCAGCAATTCAAAACAATACAGCTTTGTCGTACATTGTGTCACATGTACACTGTTCATCATGATCATTTAACATCCATGTTCCATGTTGGTATGAATTGGACAGTTTGACAGGATCTGATGGGTCCAAGTCCTACATTGTGTTCCACTGTTTACTTTGGTACATTTTCTATGGTTGGGTCTCCATCCTAACTCTAACCATTTTACAACATATACTGGGTACTTTTTTGTGCCAATAGTACGAGTGAGGTTGCTATGCAGTTTGCAAAACTATGAATCCTGAGGAGGTAGCTTTATGCTAGGAGATTGAAACATGAGAGAAAAGCCAGAGCAGAACAGGTGTCTTGGTGTAGAGTTTAAATCACTAACTTTTACTCCTGCATCATGTGCAGAGCAAAAGTAAAATCATATGATGTAATCCATACAACTTTTGTGTCTAGAGTAAACTGCTAAACCATTCAAATCTACTGACTCTTAAAGAACAACAAATCTCAGAATTTGACAGGAAATATCTTTTATTAGAAATAAAAATAAAATGGAAAAAGATGTTTTACAAAATTACAATTGAGACTGCAAAAATAAAAAAAGCCAGCTGAGAAGCACAACAAGCTTTATGGTATTAATAATTAACACATTGGTCAGAGATATTCCATATAGCAAGTGAATTAAACGGTAATCATCATCAACAATAACAACATCATGTTCAGAGACCAAAATTGGTGAGAACTACAACAGGAAAAAAGGAAGCAAGGGAGGATATTGTGATATTATTTAGGGAAGGAATGGAGAGCAGCTAGGTTTGGATTTGCAGGATTCAATTCAAATTTATTGAACCACGGTTCTACAGAGTGAGCTAGAAGGGATATGGTCCCAATGGATTCTACTGTTATGAAGAAAAAGAGAACTAGTCAAATTTTTTTTTAATTTAACATTCTATATATATATATATATGACACGTGAAAAACAACATTCAAGCGAGGTCATTGCCAGTGCCGTTAGACTGGCTCCTCTGCAGGTGGCACATAAAAAACACCATTTGAGTGTAGCTGTCATCAGTACCACCTGACTGGCCCTCGTGCTGGTGGCATGTAAAAGCACCCACTACACTCTCAGAGTGGATGGCGTTAGGAAGGGCATCCAGCTGTAGAAACTCTGCCTGATCAGATTGGAGCATATTGATAAAAAGTAAGAGAAGGGAGAAGAAACATACTTCTTCATTCACATTCAAACATGCTTTCTATTCTGTCGTTGGGCTGATAGTGGCAACTTATATATATATATATATATATATATATGAAGTATGCTGTGCGTCAGAAAACCCGGCAAGACCAGTGAGAACAGTCAAAATCAAAATCAAACCAAATCAATACATATATCAGAAAGCAGAACCAAATTGAAGTCAATCAACATCAGGGCCCCCGTGCAGGTGACACGTAAAAGCACCATCCGTTCGTGGCTGTTTTCCAGCCCTGTCTGGCTCCCGTGTCGGTGGCACGTAAAAGCACCATCCGTTCATGCTCGTTGCCAGCCTCGCCTGGCCCCTGTGCCGGTGACACGTAAAAGCACCATCCATTCATGGCCATTTGCCAGCTCTGTCTGGCCCCCGTGCCGGTGACACGTAAAAGCACCATCCGTTCGTGGCCGTTTGCCAACCCTGTCTGGCCCCCGTGTCAGTGGCATGTAAAAGCACCATCCGTTCGTGTCCGTTGCCAGCCTCGCCTGGCCCCCGTGCCGGTGACACGTAAAAGCACCATCCGTTTCGTGGCCGTTTGCCAGCTCTGTCTGGCACCTGTGCGGGTGGCACGTAAAAAGCACCCACTACACTCACGGAGTGGTTGGCGTTAGGAAGGGCATCCAGCCGTAGAAACACTGCCAGATCTGACTGGGCCTGATGAAGCCTTCCAGCTTCACAGACCCCAGTTGAACCGTCCAACCCATGCTAGCATGGAGAACGGACGCTAAATGATGATGATGATGATGATGATATATATATATATATATATATATACATATATATATATACATACACACACACACATAAAGACAAAAAGAGGGAGAAAGAGTAGCTAAAGTCAAACTCCAACGACCATTCAACACATTAAAGTTCGGCTTTAATTGCCCTTTTTCCCTCTCTTTGTCTATATATATATGTGTGTGTGTGTGTGTTGTGTGTGTGTGTGTGTGTGATTGTGTGTGTATACACATGTATCTATATGTATGTATTTATAAATGTGCATAGTATGTGTATGTGTGTGTGTTTGTATGTGTATATATATATATATATATGAAATGAAATGGAGTTGAAAATATACTTGGAGTCTTTAAGAAGATTCATTTACATTAACTTAGTTTAACAATTTCATGATTTTCCCAAGTAGTGTAAGATGGGAAAATGTGGAACTATACCACAGTTGTCTCACCTCTGTTAAGATAGTTCCACAACTCTCCATTTTACACTAATTTTAAAAAACAGGAAATTGTGAAACTGGTTAAGTTAAAGTAAATAAATTTTCTTAAAACTTCAAGTGCATTTTTGATTTCAATTCTTAATACTTCTATATTTACATAAGTATGTTTATATAAGTATAAAGAAATATACATGTATGCTTATACATGTGTATCTATTCAAGTATGTATATAGATGTGTGTGTTTATATTTGTGTGCATTTATATATATGTATACATATATATATATATATATATATATAGTTAAAGAGAGACTCAAAGGCAGCTGAAAGTTTAGTGCCTTTTCTGTAGTAAAATTGGTTTCAAATGATGGAGCATATATTTATATATATCAGAGGTAATGTAGTTCGCTAGATTGTTCTGGAACAAATTATAAAGACAGTAGCAATGTTACAGCTATAATGCATGTTTTTCAAATGGTTTGCTTATTATGTTGTTCAATAAAAACATGAATACACATACATATACACACATGTATTCACACTCATGTTTGTGTATGTATAGGTATGTATGTGTGTGTGTGTGCATGTGTGCATATGTATATATTTATGAACATTTATGCATCAATGTATGCATTCTCTAAGGTGGTGAACTGGCAGAAACGTTAGCATGCCAGGTGAAATGCTTCATGGTATTTTGTCTATCTTTACGTTCTGAATTTAAATTCTGCCGAGGTCGACTTTGCCTTTCATTCTTTCGGGGTTGATAAATTAAGTACCAGTTGCATACTGGGGTTGATCTAATCAACTGGACCCATTCCCCCAAATTTCAGGCCTTGTGCCTAGAGTAGAAAAAGTACCTATGCATTCTCTTATTTCTATGTTTTACACAGGGTTTCCCAGAATTTATCTATTTCAATAAAATCTTTTAAAAACTCACTTTTATGTATGTTTACCATGTTTAATATTCCTGTTGGATCCCAGTTTTCTCTCCATGATGTTTTTTTTTTCCAATTTGGTAGCAATCATTTTCTCTATCTCCATCCCCAGGGTGATGCAATAGTTAAGCTGAACTTTAAGAATGCATTCAGTTAGCAGTGTCGGAAATAACTCCTGAAATGCTTCAAAATGTGTTTTGCAATACTAAGGATAGATTTGAAATTTGCAGGGATACAGATGGAGCACATGTTGCAAATTTTCAATAAAGTCTTCATGTAAGATTTATAAATCTATTTGTTTTAGTATCATAATTAAGTAATAAACATAAAAATTCTGTCAGTTTTTTTTAAATTTGTCCAATTTCATTGAAATATTGGGTCATCCCATAAATAATGTAGTTTTTCTTTTATACTTCTTTAATTTTTCAAAACTAAGATAAACAAAGTTTTTTTTAATCTAAAATATACTCTCCTTCATTTTCTACAATGCTTTTCCATCTGTCTGGTAGACTTACAAGACACCTCTTCCAAAGTTCACTTGTCCGTGACAAAAAATACTCCTCCAGTACTGTTCTGACCTCATCTACAGAATTCATATTTTTTCTGTCCAAATGGTTATAAAGACTGCGGAATAAATGATAATCAGATGGGGCAATGTCTGGTGAATATGGTGGGTGGGGCATTGTTTCCCATTCAAACAGCTCCAGCCTTTGGAATGTCATCCTTGCTGTATGTGGCTGAGCATTATCCTGATGGAAGAACACCTTTTGTCTTGAAACCAAAGATGATCCTTTCTTTCTAGTGCTGACTTAATCTGCTCTAGCTGCTTGCAGTAGATCTTTGTTATTGTTTGGTTTGGATTTAAAAGTTCAAAGTAGACTAAACTTTTCATATCCCACCAAATAACAACTTACATGGGTAAAGACTTTCTTTAGCCTGGGGTCCTGGTGTTTCTCCTTTCCCTACCCACTGTCTTCAGCACTTAACATTTTTATAGAGAACCCATTTCTTGTCACCAGTCACTGTTCAGTCCAAAAAAAGTTCATTTGTGAGACATGACAAAGAAGAGCACACATTTACTCTCTGTGTGCAAATAGACTCAGAAAGTTTGTAGAATCCATTGACCCAATTTGCTGACTTTTCTAATGGCATGCAGGTGTTGATGAATGGTTGAATGACCAAATCCTAGCTCCTCAACAGTTACGATGGGATTTTGTTCCACCAGGGTTTGCAGGACATCCTTGTTGAGCTCTACAGATCTTCCAGGACGAGGCTGGTCTTCTATGCTGTAGTTTCTGAAAGCACCATTGACACTGGCTTAAACTTATTGTCCGATCCCCATATACTGCATTAATATTCCTCACACTTTCCATTGCATTGTTGCTTTTATTGAACTCATAAAGCAAAATATGCTGAATGTGCTTCTTTGTCACTTCCATTATAGTTTTGAAAAATAACTGTTAAAATTGAACTGCACTCTTCAGAACATGCACTCAGAATAAAGAGAAGGTAAAATTACTATCTGCATTTATAGCAAGTTGATGCAGGTAGTTTATCCCATCCCCCTCTGACTTTTAGTTCATGCAATTGAAAAAACTGCATTGTTTATGAGATGACCCAACAGATAATTATTTCTGGGACACCCTGTATTTATACTTATGTCTATACATGTGTATGTGTGAATCCATGAACATACATGCATGAGTGTGAATGTATGTATGCATATATGCATCTATTCATGTACATACTGCATTTATATTCACTGTCACTCTCGGTTATTTGTGCATAAATATCTTAAAACTTTTATTATCTATTTATTTATTTATTGAATAGTGTAACGGGTAAACTATTTGAAAAATATGTATTATAGAAGGATGTTGTAATTGTTTTTATAGTTTGTTCCAGAACAATCCAGAAAAATGCCATCACCAGTATATAAATACAGGACCCTCTATTTTAAAACTAGTTTGACAAGTGACAATGCATGAAATTCTCTGTCCTTGGGTCACTCTGTAACTTATGCTGGTTCTTAATAAAAAAAAATGTATATATACTCATGTTTTGAATTCTATTTTCTCTTTACATCACCAAATCTCTCTACATATAATTTATATATATCCCAAAAAGTAAGAAAAGGAACAGGTAAAATACAGACTACTGCCACTTCGGCTGAAGCTTACTAACTTCCTACACTTGGATCTCTGGATCATATTTACCTATTACAATGATGCATGTGTGTGTGAATTAACGAAGCCAATATTGGTACCAGCCTTGTCTGGCACCTGTTCTGGTGGCACGTAAAAAGCATCAACTACACTCACAGAGTGGTTGGCATTAGGAAGGGCATCCAGCCGTAGAAACATTGCCAGATCAGACTGGGCCTGGTGCAGCCTTCTGGCTTCCCAGACCCCAGTTGAACCATCCAACCCATGCTAGCATGGAAAGCGGACGCTAAACGATGATGATGAGAATGATATGTTTGACAACAAAAGTCATGAAACAACAGTAACAACAATAATAATACCATTGATGCATTCAGTTAGTTTACTAGAAAGTGCAGGCAAGGTGTCTGTTATTGAATGTCAACATCATTTTCAGATATCATTTCGGAAAGATTTCGACACGGTTTAACCTAAATTTATAATTAATTTGGACAGATTATGATATTTTTTTTTTGTTATGTTTTGGATATTACACATTTATTCAGTTAACCTTAGTATTTGTCTGATACTTACATTTATCAGTTCTGAAAGGATAAAAGACAGAATGGATATGAGGAGTTAAATATTGCAAGTTACATCATTACCCTACAGTACTAATTATCAAAGACAATGTTGTCCTTGACAGAAATTGAATTCAGAATATAAAGGATAATAACTAAGTACCGCAATATTCGAAAAGGTCTGACAATCTACAGTTAGCCTTAAGTTTTACAAAACTCCATAAAATATTTGTTATACTTTGAGAGGGTCATTCTGCTTTAATATATATATATATATATATATATATATATACGTGTGTGTGTAATATATATATATGCATATATATATATATATATATATATATATATATATATATATATATATATATATATGCATATATATTATATATATATATCTATATATATGCCATTATCTGCTTAGGGTGCGGTAATCTCAATATATAGGCCGAACAGGAATATCACTCCATCGAAGAGCCACCCATCACAAAGAACAAATCCGCCATCCACAATAGACAGATACAGGTCAGTGAACACATAGAAAGGTGTGCTAGGAACCTTAATCCTACCTTCCTAATTTTCCCCTTCTATCAGTGTTCACATAACACCTCATCACAGCAAAGAATGAAGAGGCAACTTTCATCAATAAATTCCACCCACAACTAAACATGAACATATACAGAACACTACTAACCTTACCAATTATATCACTAACTCCCATACATCCCATACACCATTCTTATTACATTATTGTGGTTCAGTTAGGACAGATATAGATCTGTCCTAACTGAACCACATCTAGAACTACTTACCTCCCTTACACAATCGTTTTAGTCAGGGACTAGTAGAGTCAAGACCATTTGATAATTGGTGCGCATTCAAAGTCAGTGAACAGTAATTAACGGAACCAGTATGACTTTGAATCCCTTTAACAATTCATAATAATGACTTTTATTCCTCTTAATTCTACCTCAGTTCATCTAATTGTATATATTTATCATTAGTTTTCATAAAAAAGCCTATATTTTTTTTGATATCCAATGTGCATTTCTGCCTTTTTTCTTCTTGTTCTATATCTCTTCCACGTGTAGTTTCTATTTTCTTTTTGAAGCATATTTCTATTATATATGTGTGTATATATATATATGTGTGTGTGTGTATATATATCTGTGTGTGTGTATACATATATATATAAATATATATATATCTATCTATATATATATATATATATATGTATATATATATGTGTGTGTGTGTGTGTGTATATATATATATATGTATATATATACTGGAGTAAACACATAAATGTGAAACAAGGTGGAAAAAAGAGTACTCAAATACCAGGGGTAGAGTAATATGCTTTAATATTTTATTATATATATTTTAATATATATATATATATATATATATAGATAAAGTTAATCCAAACATGAAAACACAACAACGCGTGGATAGTATTATTGGACGCTCAGGAAAGAAGGAGGGTTTAATGTTTCGAGCAGAGCTCTTCATCAGAAACATAGGAAAAGGAAAGATCCAAAGAAAGGAAGCCGGAGGAAAAAAACCGCTAACAGTACACACACGATATATATATATATATATATATATACACATACATACATATATTTCAGGTGTATTTCTCATATATTTCACAGCTAAGAAGCAGTGCACGATAACAGAATTTTTAACTTGAGTCAAATGTAACAAACTACTCCAAATTGTTGTTAGAGTATCTGCATAAGTAGATTCAAGAGTATCTATATAAGTGGAGTAATTGTTTTAATCGAGGAAGGTTAACGTAATGGATGCATTTCCTATTCTATTACATAAACCTGAAACATATGTATCAAATGATTTCAAAATATCAGTTTAGTTTGACTTCATTATTACAACTACACACACACACGTGTGTGTATGCATGTATGGATACACACACACACACACTTATATATAAACAGGCCATTCTGCCCATTAACACACACATACTGATTATTAATTAAGAATTGAACAACAACTAGAGTGTATTTTAATTGACATTTAGCAGAATGACCATCCCCAAAGAACAACAATATCTGTTTCAACTATAGTCAGTATGAGTTTTAATTGGTGATTGAGAAAATGACCATTCCCAAAGTACTGCAATATCACAGCTATCACATCATGAATCTTACAAAAAAAAAAAAAAAAAAGGCAACAACAAAGGCAGTGAAGTGAGATCAACTGCCTTTTGTTGAATTCCAAACTAAATTATCATGAATCATAAAAAAAATATTAATTATCAGTAATTAAGAACTAACACTAATTACTATATTGGCACAAGGTCTGAAATTCTATTCAGTGTGATAATGTATTGTTAATCTAATTAATTTAACAGCAGATACATGGCCTCAAATTTGGTGAAGTGGTGGATATAGTTAATTTAACCAATTTAATGCATAAAGTTTAATTTTTATTTTACAATTTATTATAATTTAATAATGCAAAAAAGCAACCAGTGTTGATGAAAAAGTCATAAATGGATGATTACACAACAGTTTGGATTCCCAAGAACTTAATAAAACTGATGAAGGTTAGTATTTAAAATTGAAATAAGTATCTTGTGTTACTGTCTGACGATCCTGTTTTAGGGAATACACTATGTATTAGCCCTTTTGATAAGAAGTCTTTTGTAACTGCTCCTGGTTCTATTATAAAATTCCCTGTTTTAATGTGATCTAAATTAAAACCTGCCATCAAAATTTCATGTTAATTTATATTCCAAACACTAGTTTTATAATGACAAAATCATTTAAATAAATTCTTCATTATTTTAAAAACTAATGGAAACAAGGACAGTATATTTTAGGGTAAATATGGTAAAAAAAAAAAGTAAGTCTAACCTGGTTGGATTGGAACTCAAACTGTAACTCATTTCATAAAGGAAAAGTACTGAACACTACAAGGTATCTTATTAATTGTATTCTTGATCTCCTCTATTGGCCTCTCCATTAAAATATTGATTTCTAACATAGACACAAGGCCACAATTTTAAAGGCAAGAGGGATATACATTCAATTATAGCAACTCTAGTTTTCAAAAGTTTACTTTATTCTTATTGAAAATTAACCTCTGCAGTATCTGAACTCAGAATGTAAAGGATAGTAACTAAATATTGCAAGGCATTTTATCCCTGGTTTAGTTTCTACTAATCTATTAATCATTTAATAATAATGATAACAACAATTTGTCCTACTTTTTACTATAGGCGCAGGGCCTGAAATTTTGGGGCAGAGGGCTAGTTGATTACATTGACTTCAATGTTCAACTGGTACTTATTTTAACAACTCCGTAAAGATGAAAAGCAAAGTTGACTATGGCAGAATTTGAAAGCTAGAAGTGCTGTGAAGCATTTTATCCAGCGTGCTAATGATTCTGCTAGCTCACAACAACAACAACAATAATAATCCTTTCTACTAAAGGCACAAGGCCTGAAATTTGGTGGAGGGGAATAGCCTATATTATAATAATAATAATAATGGCTTCTGATTTAGGTGCAAGGTCAACAATTATGGGAAGTTGATTACATCAACCCCAGAACTTGACTTGATATTTTCTTTTATTGACCCCAAAAAGATGGAAGGCAAAACTGACCTCACCAGGATTTGAATACAGAATATAAAATAGTAAGAACAAATACTGCAAGGCATTTATTCTAATGCTCTAACAATGCTATTAGCTTGTCACTTTTGATAGTTATTGTTATTATTTCTAGCACAGGTACAAAACCAGAAATATGAGGAAAAGGTGTTAGTCTGTTACATCAACCTCAGTACTTGACTGGTACTTTATTTTATTAACCTGGGAAGGAAGAAAGGTAAAGTCAATTTTGATATGATTTAAAGACAGAATGTATAAAGGACCATAACTAAACACTACCAAGCACCTTGTTTGACATGCAAACAATTCTGTCATTCAGATTTCTCTGTCAACTGTTATGCTTATTTATTCATATTGCTTGTAGTTAATCACGGGTTTCTTTGTAGCTTCAAGATTTTTATGAGGTGATTGTTTATATTGAGAATGACACTGTAGGGTATATGTGAGAAGCCAGATCTGGCCAGTTTGAACATAAAAGAAGCAAAATATTTGGGCCAGATATAGCCAGTTTAAATGCTAAAGGGTCAATAACAATAACAACAATACTTCCTATGTTAATCACAAGGCCTCAGATTTGCAAGAAGGAGATAAAGTCATTTTGCTTAACCTTAATTCATAACTGATGTTCAATTTACTAACTTGGAGAGATAACAGTCAATGTTGACCCTGATATGAGAGGTAGTTCAGTAGGTGCTCCTCCAACCCACCAAATGTAGAATTAGCCATGATCATTTCAAGTCATGTACCACTCTATCTCAACTACAGCCCTAATCCAATTAATAAAATTTTTTCACATAGACCTAAGTCGACATACTTTTGTGGGAATGTATAGTTAGTTAGACAGGCACAGGGCTTTGATTTTGAGAGAGGATTAAGGGTAATTATAGTGACCACAGCACTTGAGTGGCACTTTTTAATGACCTTGGAAGTATGAAAGACAAAGTTGATTTCAGTAGGATTTGCACTGAAGGTATAAATGGTTGTAACTTAATAACAACTATAATAATAACACCGGTATTTTTATAAGTACCATATTGTAACAGTATATAAAATATTGTTAAAATGGGTTTATCATGTACGTACCTAACTCAGTTGTGATTGTGTCACTTCACTGATAGTTTTGATACTACACCAAGTCTCCCGAAGACATAAAGAATAATCTCCTCTAATGTATATCATTACAATCTGATTGATTTTGTAATAATCAGATATTTGATCTAATTGGCAAGAATCTCTTGCATATTTTCTTCTGAATACACAAGTTATAAAGGTTGTGTGAAAGTTAATTAGTAAATGAGTGTTGTCTAGTGAAATATCAATTAGAGCTACTAATATTTAACGATTAACCTTCAGCACACTTAGGGGCATCATGTTACCATACAACGTTTCTCTCCTGTAACTCAAGTGCACTGTGTTGCATTGAGAGGGGAAAAAACTCGTACAGCGACATGATGTAGCAATAGCAATTTAAATGTTAGTGAGCATAGTGGGGAATAAGTGGCGTGGTGTTGGGGAACTGGGCATGAAATAGGGCTTTCAATTCCAAGTTTGGAGTCATGGTATTTCTCTTAGATCACTTAGTGTTCCTGAGAAAAGGAATGAATGATGAAATTTTCATGTAGATATATTGGATCAAATCAGAAATAATAAAACAGAAAACAGATTTAAAGTTGAATACAATTATTTATGAAATAAATAGGTTTAATTTAGTTATAACAAAAAATGGGAATATGTGGTATTCAATATTTCCTAAAAAGCCCATTTTAAGAACTGAAACCAGATGGTAGAACTCATTGCAGAAAAACCTGTGACAAAGTAGTGTTCAATATCCTTAGATAGACATGGGTTTCTAATGAAAAGAGAAATGTATGAAAAGAGAAATGTATTTTCCAAGGGCATTAGTGGTCACTGAAAATATAAATACAAATGGCTCCAAATGGGAATTAAAACTGAGTCCATTTTGAAAAACTGGACAATGGTTATTTTATAATAATGATTTCTTACACAGATACAAGGCCTAGTAGGCTAGGGTTATAATCTATGAATAACTGCACCCCTTCTCCCACCATATATGACTGTCACTTTATTAACATTGGAACAAACAAAAGCAAAGTCAACTATTGTGGGATTTAAAATGAGAACTTGAAGGTGTACAACTAATTACCACAAGGTATTTGGTTTACTGATCTACTATTTTTGCCTCTCCCTAACTCTGATGATGATGATGATGACGATGATGACTTGGTAAGGATGAAGCTTTGATGTCATGGCTAAAGAGAAGTAATAAGAAGTAGTGATGTGTATACCTTGCCAATGGGCATTAGTGACTTAAGTGAAATAGTTTTGACTGAGAAGTGAAACTGGATTAAGAAATTTACAGTTAAATTCACTACTGCACTACATTTGCCTTTACACAACAACAACAATAATAACAACCACAAGAGCTTTTAAATTCTAAAATCCAATAATGCTTCATATTAATTGACAGGCAGCAGCTTTTCAACAAGTACAACATAAAACACATCTAACATTTTACTCCTGAAGCAAAAATATTCCCCTCCTGTCTATGACTACTCCATGCTGTTGCTAATATAAATAAGATGGTGAGAGTTTTCAATTGCTATTGGTGCATAGTTTCGGGTGAATGACCAACAAATATGTCACATATTTAGTTGAGTAATCACTAGAAATTGAAACCGTTAAATAAAAAATAATGTTTAGATCAATTGACGGCAACATTATGTGCCATATTTTAGGAATATAGACTTTTCAAAATGTTGGTTTATATAACCAAGTACCATTTTGTATTCTTTCAATGATATGTACAATATTTGACAGTTAGGGTGGCCAGTTTGTAAATATTTGCTGGCAAGACTATCCACCATGGGAATCTGGAATATCAAGAAACAGAATGTTTGGTGGTACTATCCAACTTTTGCAGAAGAAAATCAATAAAATGATGTAGGAGGAGTTAGCTAACAACGCTACAAACACACACACACAGATTTTCCACATTTGTAGTAGATATGTGATGAGCTTCTGTTAGTTTCTGTTTACCAGATCCACTCATAAGGATTTGGTCAGCCTGAGTCTAGAGCAGAAGACACTTTCCCAATAGATAAAAATACTTTACATGGTGAGATATTTTGTCATGTCAATAAATATTATTGGACACTAAAATAAGCTGACATTTTGATGCTACTTTGTTTGCCATGACAACTTATAAATTTTAGGAGAGTAACACAGTTTAATGCATCTATCATAAGCATGATAGGTGAATAATATGGCCACTTCATAGGTTAATAAATGCAGTTTACTCTTCAACAGTTTACCAATATTATTTCTATCTGAAGAAACAACTTTAGAATTAAAATGGAAAGAAACAAATTCAAATGAGAAACTCATTAAAAAAAAACCTCAATTCATGAATCTAATTTTGTTATTGGGTTTGTACAGAGAATATTAAACTGCAGCAATCACAGAGCGAGACTAGTCTTACTTTATGGTTAAACTGAATGGAACTAAAGAAAAGATTGATTCACATTTGATGAGAAGGAAGTAAATTTAATTAATTCAATATCGAAGAGAAGGAACTTGACCATAATAAATACAGATGTGTGGTTTTATATAAACTGTGTGACCAACACACTTCTAAGATGTCTCCTAAAGCAGTAATGACTTTAAGATGTCACATCTATTGGATTTGTTTCCCCTGTGTCTTCTTTTTCATTTTTTTTTCTTTTCTGAAAATGAAAATAATTTGTTTATTATTTCCATTCTAATAAGTGAGAATAAAGCTGAAAGTCTTTTTAATAATTCTACTGTGAACGACAAATTGGTTGTATTGAGGTATTGTGATATAGTAGAATTTTGCACAGGTGAACTATATAACAGGTAAACCATCTTGAATTTGTCAGTGAGGCAAACACTAGATGGCAATCTTAAAATATTAGAACTTCAAACCCATTCTCATTGAATTCTTTTCATCAGTAACAATGATTTATAATAAAGAAAGTTTGACTAGTAATATTCTCTCTAACATCTAACACTTGAGAGTATTGAGGTGAATGAGACAAAGGGTGGAAAGAGGAAATAAATAAGATGATATATGATATACAGCAGTAAAAACTAAAATAAAATAAATACTGATTGATGGAATGAAGAAAAGAAGAAGAAAAATCAATATTTCAGACAAACCTTCTTCATCAAACAAAAACAAAAAAGAGAGAAAGAAAACTGATATAAATATATGATTAAATGAAAATTTTTATGAATTGACAAAATCTGAATAGTAGAGAAGTATTTAATTACTAGTAACAGAGATGATAATGATGATGGTGATAATGATGATGGTGATGATGATGACAGTGAATTAATTTTTGTGTCTGTAGTAAATGTGGAAACAAAATTAACATGAGTGTCTGATAGAAAAGATTCAGAAATACACATGCTTTACTCAAGAATGTTTGTCGCAGTTCCTTGTAATTGTGTCTTGGAAGGTTTTATTCTCAGGGTTATTGATGACACTATGTAAAAATTTGAGTGTGTCCTGGTGTAATCTTTCTATTTCTTTGTTCACTATCCGATTCTGTTTCAAGATATCAGCAGTCTTCATTGTTATATCCATCAGCCCTGACCGTTGCAGGGCACTAGCAGTTCGCAAAAATCGCATTCTCTTGTCTGAAGGGCCACTACTTGACTCTGATAAATTACTCTGTTTGCTCTCAACACTGTTTATGTCAACCAGAGGGTCATTTGCATTGGACAAATTTTCTATTCTTTTGTCCATAGGCAAATCTTTTATATAGCCAGCGCTATGAGAACTATATCCAGATTCATTCCCAGATTCCTTCTCTGATAAAAGTGAGCATGCTCCTTCAGATATCGGTAAATATCCCTGGTCAGATAAGTTGTCATAGCACTTCTCTTCAGAACTAAACATTGAACTGGAGAGCGAAACTTCATTTTCCTGTTGAATTAGAAACAGTGAAACATTAAAATTGGTGATTAAAAGTGGTCATGTAACAGAACAAATAAAACAAATCAGCATTGTTAGAATACAGAATTACAGGAGAGAAAAACATATGTCAGATACATTATATTGGTATATTAACAATCTTCTTAAATCCCAGCTTGCAATTGGAGAGGGAAGCTGTCCTTTCAACCTATACACTGCTGTGGGTGCAACTGGATGATAGAATTTGGTGATGATGTTAGTCTGTTAGTATCCTGACGATTTCTTGCTTGGTTTCCCCAGTTTCCTGGTTCATGCTGTCCTGGCATGGAAACTACCCTCCTCCTTTTGCAGTCAGGCTTGGGACTGTCTTTAGCAGAGCTACATTAACAATAGGAAGAATAAGGCCAAAGACAGAGAATCACTGTCATAACGATCATAGAGAGGGGGACTATAGCTAAGACACTAACCAAATTAAAAGCTGAAGAATGTCCTGAAGTGAACAAAAGTTTTTAATTGATTTTAGGCTGAAACCTGAAATATGTTGGAACACAAATGATATTGTATGACATTTATGTTTTTCTATAGGACATTATCAATAGAAGTAAAAAAAATGGCTTTAGTTTCAGAGTAAAACCATTTTATATAATTAGTTCAGATCTATTCTGCACATCTGACCACATCATCCACCATTTGTTGGTGACTCCTCACTACTCCTGGTGGATGATGCTTCTGCTCTACTCAGGCAACAACCCTCCACCCCATGGATCTGTTTGATGCAGGTTTTGTGAGGTCAACGTGCAAATCCTATCTCAACCTCTTTTAGTCACTTTTTATAATAGACAGAGGAAACATTGGGTGTATTCTTTGGCATACAGCTCATGAGCTGAAACTAGATAAAATAAAATAAAAATAAAATAAATACTAGTCCCTACACAGCACCAGAGCAACATGAAATGAAGCATTTAGCATAAGAACACAACACACTGCCTGGTCTGGAAATCGAACCATGATCTGACAATTGTGAGTGCAATGCTTAAACCACTAGGCCATATACCTTTACAAAAGGATAAAGAGCCTACCTGAGTCATAAGGCTGGTTTCCCAGTCTCCATGGCACATATATTCCCCCCTGGATGGGATGCTAGTCTCTTGCAGAATTACTCATTTTTGCTAGCTGAATGAGCTGAAGCAACATGAAATGAAGTGTTTAGCTCAAGAACACAACACATCACCCAGTCCTGGAACTGAAACCACAATCTTACAATGAAATGTCCAACACTTTAACCACTAAGTACTCATATCTTTTCTATACACTACATAAGAGATTTCAACTGTTTCTCAATTAGGCACAAGGCCAGAAAATCTGAGAAGGGTGCTTGTCAATACCATCAACATTAGAAATAGATAGTTACTTCATTTTATCAACCCTGGAAGGAATGGTCATTGTTGACCTCAAGTGGATTTGAACACATAACATAAAAATTCAGAATAAAAACTGCAAGACCATACTGACACTCAAGTGGCTGCGAGGTTAGAAGTTTACTTCCCAACCACATGGTTCCAGGTTCACTCCCACTGCATGACACCTTGGGAAAGTGTCTTCTGCTCTAGACTCAGGCTGACCAAATCCTTATGAGTGGATCTGGTAAACAGAAACTAACAGAAGCTCATCACATATCTACTACAAATGTGGAAAATCTGTGTGTGTGTGTTTGTAGCGTTGTTAGCTAACTCCTCCTACATCATTTTATTGATTTCGATGAAACTTGACACGTGAGTAGAACTCATGTCTGGAAACCTTGTGACATACTTAGATTGTTGAAAAAAATCGATAATACAGCCCCTGGAAGGGACCTTTATATCTACTTCATATAACTAACTTTTTAAACACTCAAGGGAAATAACCCACTTCATTGTTTATGTTTGATTACTTTGAATATTGATTTTTTTGTGTGAGTCCTATTTCTAATTTTTGCAAACAATATCACTTTTATACTTTATTTACCACGTGAGTAGAACTCATGTCTGGAAACCTCGTGACATACTTAGATTGTTGTAAAAAATCGATATCACCCTTCCAATGGAT
>NC_043007.1:48429509-48464509 GCF_006345805.1 Octopus sinensis | reverse complement strand
AACTCTTGCACATACTATCCACATTTTTTTCAAATAATGTGGGTATAGAATTTGGGATAGCAAAGTGCACTATATTGAAAATGAAATGAGGAAGATTTGAAAGAAGCCAGGGAACTGAAATGCTAAATGGGCAAACAATGAGAGTGGTTGAGAAAGGACAGTGCACTTGGGAATACTGGAAGCAGACGAGATAAAACAAAAATGAAGAAATGAAACAAATTACCAGTAGGGAGTACACAAGGAGAGTCAGAAAATTTTTGCAGTCAAAGCAGAATTCAAAAAAATCTTATTGAAGCAATGAATTCAAGAGCAGTACCCTTAATCAGAAGTGCATAATAGGAGAAAAGTACAAGAATGAAATACAAAGAGAGTATGTCAGACAGATTGAAGAGAAACCACTGCATGGCCAATTTTGGAGAGCCACTGAAGACATATGTGGAACAAAATCCTGAGCTGGTTAATAAAGAGGCAATTAAAAAAGAAGAAACAGAGAGTCTAATTGTAGCAGCCCAAGATCAAGCAATAAAAACAAACAACTTGAGAAAAAATATATATGGAGAGAATGTGTCAGAAAAATGTAGAGCTTGTGGAACTTGGAATAAGACAGTGGCATACATTGTGGAAGAATATAAGAAATGGAGGCATCACTAGAATGTAAAAGTTTTATACTGGAAATTGTGTCAGAAATGTGGATTTGAAGCTGGAAACATATGGTACAATCATTGAGCTGAAAGAGTACTGGAGTTGGAGAAATGTAAGATTTTGTGGGACTTTCCTATTCAAACAGACAAGAAGTTAGAAAATAATAGACCAGATATAACAATTATAGAAAAGGAAAAGCAAAGCTGCTTACTTATTGACTCATCATGCCTGTCTGATTCCAAGAGCGTAAAGAAAGAGGAAGGAAAACAGAAAAAACAAAAAAATACCATCTCTAGGAAGAATTTGGAGCATGTGAATAGTAAAGGTCATAACTAAAATAATTGGTTTGTTGGGAATAGTAAGTGAAGATATAAACAAATGGCTGAAGGATATTGAAATAGAATGCCCAGTAGAGCTCCTACAGAAAGTTTGCCTCTTTGGGACAGCAAGGATTATCAGGAGGGTGCTAAGCACTTGAAAGATTGTTGAAAACTTGTGGTTACAGGTAGTAACCACTATCCACATAATTCCTACCACAAATAAGACTGAACATGAGCCAAATCAAAGGAATAATAATGCAATCACTAAACAAATTTATATTTTTGTTCTCTGTGTACAAAAGTTTGAGAAAGAAAACACATAAATAAGTGAAGATTTTAATCTAAATTATGCCAGACTCTCATAAAAGTTAACCCTATAATATCTAAATTATAGCATTGCCTTACCCTATCTAAAGTATGTCATAGCCCCATTAAAATGTATTCGTATTTAATGACAGTAAAATTCCAGTTTTAGTCTTTTTCTCTTCAGCCATTCTTTGTGTTGGGGTAAGTAAAGGTAAATGAGTCCAATGTGTTTTTTCGTTGTGTGTGTGTTTTTCTTTAGTTTGACTATGGATTCTAACTTAGAAATAGAGCCATGCCAAAACAAACCCTGCCAATGCTGGTGAAAGGCAAGAAGCACTTAGCCCACTCTAAATGTGGTTGGCATTAGGAAGAGCATCAGTCATAAAAACCATGTCAAAAGAGGTAGTGGAGCTTGGTGCAGTCCACTGGCTTGCTAACTTCTGTTGAACTGTCCAACTCATTGCCAGCATGGAAGGCAGTCCTTAAATGATGATGAAGATTAGTTGATTACATTGACCACAGTATTTAACTGGTACTATATTTTATTGCCCCTCCCCCCACCTCCCAAAAAGATGAAAAGCAAAGTTGATCTGTGGGATTTGTATTCAGAATCCAAAGTGCCAGGGTAAAATATCTCTAGGCATGTTTGATGCTCTAATGATTCTACCAAACCCCTAGTGTAACACTGTGCAAATGATAAAACCATCCCCTGACTGGCTCCTGTACCAGTGGCACATAAAGAGTACCATCTAAATGTGGCCAATGCCAGTACCTGCTGACTGGCGCCCGTACTGGTGGCATGTAAAAAGCACTGCCTGAACTAGGCCCACTTGACTGGCTCTTGTGCTGGTGGCACGTAAAAAGCACCCACTACACTCTTGGAGTGGTTGGCATTAGGAAGGGCATCCAGCTGTAGAAACATTGCCAGATCCAATTGGAGACTAGTGCAGCTGCTGGTTTGCCAGACTTCAGTCAAACCATCCAACCCATGCCAACATGGTAAAACAGACGTTAAATGATGATGACATGTGTGACCATTAAGAAGTTAGCTTCCCAACCATGTAATCTTGGATTCAGTCTCACAGCATGGAATTTTGAGCAAATATCCTCTACTACAATGATTCCAAATCAACCAAACTCTTGAGAGAAGATCAGGAAGATGAAAGAAACCTGTTATATATATATATATAATATATATATATATATATACACACACACAGGGTGCAGTGAATAAATTGTCATCTAAATTACGCAAAAATGAAAATAACACTGACATCTCATTTTAACAGATATATTTGCCAAAATTACATAAAAATATCTTGAAATACTAAAGAGTAAATTTATTCAATAAAATCGCCATTGGCTTCAACTACAGCCTCCTGATGACTTTGGAATCTCCTGCAACTCTTCTGGATGATCTCCTTGTTTAAGTTGGTGAATGCTGTTATAATCCTTGCCTTCAGTTCATCATTAGTGTTACAAGGAGTTTTGTTGGGCTCTCAATCAACTGCACCCCACACATAATCAAGAGGGTTGCAGTCTGGGGAGTTAGGTGGCCAGATGTTAGGGGTGATGTGGTCCCAGAAATTGTCTGACAGCCATGATTGGGAGTTCAGCACCCAAATAATAGGCTGAAACCTACAAGAGCAACAAACAATAATGGTTTACTTTGTTAAGCTCTGTAATCTTTCATAATTTCAAAGAGAGAAAGTGTGAAATAAAGTGGATTAATTATTTACTATTGCTGTATATATGCTTTAAAGTAGAAGGAAAGGGGATTCTAGTGAGATTTGAAACTAGAACTGTGAAAGAAGAAACTAAAGCATCTGGTAAGTGAAACTAAAATATTTAGGTAGGGGAATAACTTAGAAGGGTAATGTACTAAATGTTGCTTGCAAACATACCTAGCTGTAATTGTTAGAGAGTTCAATACAAAGGGGAGATAATTTCAAGTGAAGACTATTTCCCAAAGTGCATATGGTTAAGGGAAAGGTATATACATTTGCAAGGTGGACAACTATATATATATATATTTGTATAATTGTACCTTATTAGCATAGTTTAGTGTACTCAAGTTTGCTTTGATCAGTTCACAATGATTTTTATGGACAGAAAAAAAAGAAAAGAATTAGGAATAATTTTGGGCAGTGCTAATTTAAATAATTATAAAATAAAAATGTAGCATTGGGTGAATGACAAGAAGTTAAATAAATAAATGAAAGGGTGATGTACAAAATGATGTATGTAAAAAAAAGAGAATTATTTATTCATTAAAAATCCCCTCTTAATAGAAGAAAGCCATTGTTAGTGACACTCAAAGTAAAGGGGAGATAATTTCAAAAAAATGAATTATTCTCTGAAAGTTAATTTACATGTTTAAGAAGGAATGTTTAAAGAAGGTTTATAAGAAGGAGTAAGGCTGTATGCTCCACTGGATGTGTACATGTTCGACAGAGTGCTAGTGTATTGAGAGAGAATTTAAGCATAAGTGGAACTAGGCAACAGCTCCATAAAGAAGAGCCATTCTATCAAAGTAGATGGAACACGTGGAAGAGGGAAATCCAGGAAAACATGGACAAAGTACTGAAGGACGACCTTAGGATGCTGAACTTTTCAGACGTGATGACAAAGGACTGAGATACTAGGTGCCTTACTGTACTCAAGAATACCCATACTCCACAACATAAGTGTTAAGGCCACTCCTCCTGGTGAAGGGGATTGATCTGCAAGTGTACTGTACTGGTGTCACATAAAAAACACTTGTGCTGCTGCCACATGAAAGCAACCAGCACATTCTGTAAAGTGGCTGGCATTAGGAATGGCATCCAGCTGTGAAAACCATGCCTAATCAAACTGGAACCTGGTGCAGCTCTCCAGCTTGTCACTTCTGGTCAAACCATCCAATCCATGCCAGCACGGACAATGGATGTTAAATGATGATGATGATGATGAAGAAGGAAGTTTGATCATTGTTAGCAGGTAAGGGTTGGGGAGGGGGGCACCATGGCTGATATGTTTCTGTCTATTAGACATCATCCGTTTGACCATCTTCAGCATCCCCAACAACAACAACAACAACAACAATAATTAATTTTCTATGTTTGTAAGGACTATATCAATGTCCCAAATCTGTTGGCAATAGGTGTTGTTAATTGTATAGATCACAGTATATAACAGGCACTTATTTCAGTGACTCTGAACACACAAAAGCTAAGCTGGTCCAGAAAGATTTAGAATTGGAATTGAGAGGGAAGGAAGAAACTAAATATTCTATATGTAATCCAGTTTTCTGCTATTTCTACTGATTCATCATCTAATCAACAACAACAACAACTACTGCTGCTGCTACTACTACTACTGCTGCTGCTGCTGCTACTACTACTACTACTACTAATTTTAATAATAATAATAATAATAATGCCCATCCAGTCATTACTCACAAGAGAGTATGTCCTGGTACTAATGTACTGCCATGCATTTTCTAATTATTTTAGGTGTTCATGTAATTGCTAGCACACTGACATTCTTGGATCTCCTACCCTCAGTTCAATAGATACTGAAGATTTTGCAACAGGATGGGGAGAAAGTATGCTGGATCAATGTGAAATAAAATGCCTTGTTCAAGGGCACACTGCCTAAACCAGGAATTGAACCACAACATGATTGTGAACCAAACGTTCTAACCACTCAGTCACTCATCTTCACACTACAATAATGACAACAAGCTTACTTAGGAATACTTGGGTCACATATTTCTTGGTCTGGTCCGGCACAGTTGTTTCACTGCTGGAAATTGATTCCCCATTGTCTTCTATCTTTGGTTTCTTAAAGATTGGTAAGTTAATCTCCATATTGGTTCATTTTGAGCTCCACATACTACTGTAGCCACATCTGTAAAATGAAGGAATATGATAAATTCTTGAAGAAAAATTACCAGAAACATCTTTTTATTGTAAACAATATTCTCTGCATTATTTCCAGGTCAAATAAATGAAAATACACAGAATTTCATATATAAAGCAAATACACAGTAATAGTTAGTAGTATGAGTAGCCATGAATTAATTTCTTTCAAATGTTCAGAGAATTGTGTAGAAGTTTTTGATAGCTTTCAGTATCAGTTGATAAAAATAGTACTAGTGGGGAGTTCTGTGAAAGTATACTTAGAGTAAGAAAAGAATCGTGGAGTTTAAGCAGTTATTATCTCTGCTGGTAACAACAAAGTTTTCTCACCATGTGAAGGATACAATGCATGATGCTTATGTTGGGAATGCAGCATTTAGATGCAGAGATGCAGGGGATGAATGAAGATCAGCAAGAAATGAGATGAGAATGCTTTGCAGGATGTGAAATGTTTAGTGTGCAGGCATGTTAGTGTAGTTAAGAAGTTTGCTTCCCAATCACATGATTTCAGGTTCAGTCTCACTAAATGGTACCTTGGGCAAGTGTCTTCTAATATAACCCTGGGCCAACCAAAGCCTTGTGAGTGGATTTTGTAGATGAAAACTGAAAGAAGCCAGTTGTATATACATACTTATATGCTCAAATGTAATTTTTTCCCCACGTAAATTGCACTTCATTGAAGCTATAAAGTGCTATTCTGGTACTCAGCTACGAGTCCACTGCATCTCATAGAAACAACTATAAGCAAATGAAGTTCATGACATAATCGTTTTTTTCCTTTTGTCATCTCATTTTCTTAATACCCATTCTATACTCGTCTAACACTTCATTCTGAAGCATATGTATATTGAGTTCTACACCAGGTTATTAGTCTCACAATGCCTAAGCAATATCTACAACATATGTGGAAAATTCTGTCTGTGGGTGTGTTTGTTTGTGGAGTTGTTATCTAACTCCTCCTACATCATTTTATTGATTTTGATGAAACTTGACACGTGAGTAGAACCCACGTCTGGAAAACTAGTGACATACTTGAAAAAAATCGATATAAGAATCCCTTCAAGGGATTCTTATATCTACTACATATAACTAATATATTATTTTTAAACATCCAAGGGAAATAACCCATTCATCTTCGTAAATTATTTGGTATAAATCAAACTGAGAATGCTTATTTCTTAGTATTTGAACTATTTCAGTTATTTTCACACTGTATCCAGTACAATGCTTAAACAAGTAAATAGTATTTTCCTAAACAATAGACCCACTTATTTCGGTTAGTGACTTATTCACGAATATACCAACACTAGTGTCGCTGAGGGTAATATCCTCTGCAAATGCACAAAAGCTTTTTTCAGAGCTATTTACTTTGAATTGTTATTATCTCATATCTGATTAGCCTGTTATTATGTAAGATGCTTCACGATTTTACTATACATACCTTATTAGTATTTCCTCCTAAGTTCTATATACTCTGGGAATGTATTAAAGCCCTTTTCGGGGCTACTTTATTTGAATTCTTACTATTGGGCAATTAATTTTATGTTATTACACAGCTGATTTGACAATTTGGGTATTCATAAAAATAAGATCCTGTGTAAGACAGTTCGGTATTCTCTGTAAATGTACAAAAACCGTTTTAAGGGCAACATACTTTGTAATGTTGTTACTGGATTAGTGAAACAATTATGAGAATGGAACTAAGGGATAAGCCCTGCTTTCCCAGCAATTACTGGGTACGTCAGCTAGTATATATATATATATAGCTATAGGTGTATACATATATACAGTGTGTGTGTGTGTGTGTGTGTATGTGTATATATATATAATTATATCCTCCTTCCTCCTTCAGCATCTGTCCGTCTCGAGAGACGATGGTGTAGCTCGGAAAAGGTGGTGGGTTTATCTGCACTTCCTGGTGTGGCTGTGCAGACCAATCATCAAGTGGCAGTCTCTACCACATCTGGTGCAAGTGAAAGGGGATGAGAGCTGTGGTTGCTGCTGCTGCTCCTTTTGTCTGGTTCTCTTTAGTTTGGCAGTAGTAGTCCTCAGGTTCTCTGCTGTTATGACTTCATGCTTGACACTGTGTCGCCAGGGACTTCTGTTGGCAGGAGTGGATTCCCATGTTTGAGTGTTGATCTGGCATAGCTTTAAGTCCTTCTTCCAGATATCCTTGAAGTGCAGTTTGGGGTGTCCCATTGTTCTGGAGCCTTCCGCTAGCTGTCCGTACAGTAGGTCCTTTGGAATCTGTCTTGCATCCATTCAGCTGATATGACCAAGCCACTGAAGACGCCTCTCACAGAGTGATGTTTGCATGCTGTACATGTTGGCACAGTCCAAAACCTCTGTGTTAGTGATCCTGTCCTGCCATTTGATATGGAGAATGTGCCAGCTTTTGTATGTGACGCCAGTGCTGTGTCATCTGCGAAGAGCATCTCTCGAATGAGTACCTTAGCGACTTTGTTTTAGGCTCGTAGACGGGCAATGTTGAAAAGCTTGCCGTCGCACTTGGTGTGGATGTAGACTCCCTCCTTGCTGGTCTTAAAATCAAACTGTAGGAGCAGCGAGAAGAATATTGGGAAGTGTGTTGGTGCGAGAACACAACCTTCTTTCACTCCGCTGCTGACTGGGAAGGCTTCCGATGTTGTGCCGTTATAGCAGACAGTGCTGTGCATGTTGTCGTGGAATGAGGTTATCACTTTGAGCAGGTGCTGTGGGCATCCTATCTTCTGTAGAAGTGTAAAGAAGTGTGTAATTATATATATTTCAAGGATTTAACAGACACAAATGGAAAAATTTAACGAAAACATAAAAAATGGAAAATTTGACAAAACCATTCTGTTTGTTGTTTTTTTTTATCAAATTTTCTGTTTGTTATGTTTTCATTAAATTTTTCTTTTCATAATGTTAAACCCTTGAAATATTATTTATGAAATACAATGCACTCCTTATATTTTTTTTTACTCATATATATATATATATATATATATATATATCAAAATCAAAATCAAAAATCAAAATCGATCAACATCAATGGAAATTGTAGCTGTGATACCAGTGCCGGTGGCACGTAAAAAGCACCATCCGATCGTGGCCATTGCCAGCCCTGCTTGGCCTCCGTGCCGGTGGCACATAAAAAGCACCATCCGCTCGTGGCCGTTTGCTAGCCTCGTCTGGCACCTGTGCCGGTGGCACGTAAAAAGTACCCACTACACTCATGGAGTGGTTGGTGTTAGGAAGGGCATCCAGCCGTAGAAACATTGCCAGATCAGACTGGGCCTGGTGCAGCCTTCTGGCTTCCCAGACCCCAGTTGCACTGTCCAACCCATGCCAGCATGGAAAGCAGACGCTAAACGATGATGATGATGATGATATATATATATGTGTATGTGAGTGTGTTATATGCATGTATATATGTGTGTGTGTGTGTATGTGTGTGTCTGTGTATGGGTCTCCTTGACTTGACATTATATAATAGTTGTAAATGAGCATCCCTATCATGCAAGTGATATTCTTCTTTTCCAATCTTCCATGAAAATATGTCCATCCACAGGGAAACATTATGTTACTTGGAAGCAGGTGAGGATTGGCGACAGGAAGGTCATCTGGTTGTAGAAAATCTGCTTCAGTGAATTCTGTCTGACCTATGTGAGCATGTCAAAATGGACATTGAAATAATGATGATGAGTAACGAGAGAAATGATTAGAGAGAAAACCTCTGCAATATGAAAGGAATTAGATGTAGTATAAAAGACAAAAGCCTGACATGGTATGATCATGAGATGTATAGAAGGGATGACTGTTGGGCAAAGAAATGTCAGAAGATGCAAATGAAGGTGAACAGAGCCTGAGGTAGAGGAATACTAAGAAAGGAATGAGAATAAATGGTCGAAGGTTGGTTTCAAGAGGTTGAGACTGAAGAATAAGATGCCAAAGGACTTCAACAAATGATGAAATGCTGTGGTGGAGATCAGCCCAAAGCATGCAGGTATCAGAAACTGCACATAAAATGATGGCAATAAGGATGATGATGATAATGATGATGACGATGACAACAACAATGATGATGATGATGATGACAATGATGATGATGAGAATGATGACAACAATGACTCTGATAGCTTGACATGTCTCGCCAAGCAGAACAAATCACCATAAGTCTTGGCCATAAACATTTCTGATAATATTGGAAACTAATATTTGAAGAGGAAAGGAAGTGAGCTGGCAAAATTGTCAGAACATCAGAAATGATCTCTGCAAAATTGTTTACAGCTCTTTACTTTCTGGTATCAAATTCCACTGTGGTCAATTTTACCTTTCATCCCCATAGATTTGAAAGCATTATATGAAGAGGAATGTGCTGCTCTCTTGTAAGTTTACTCAAAAAGCAGGAATATGTGGTCAGAATGAGCTGCACAAAGGGATCCACTCTCAGCCTGTGCCTGTAGGTCAAATAGCACAGCTGGAGAAAGGGCACTGCTGCTGCCATTACTATTGCAACCACCATCACCATCACCAATTTGTCCTTTAAATGTCCATCTCCAAATCTGTTTCTCTTGTGATAAATAAAGATAGTGATAATAGCAGCAACAATAACAGAGACAACATTTGATTGGAGTCAAGCTGTGTTAAAGCTAACACAAACAGAACAAATTAATTTTTAACACTTAACACAGTTCCAAGAAAAAAAAAAACGTAGTTGAGAGAATTTTGGAAGACTAAACAGTGCTTGTTTGCCAATGGGTTTAACTCAAAAGAGAGCAAAGAAAAAATAATATTTGTGCTTAAGAAAAGATGGTACTTGACAGAATCTACCTCCCAAAACAAAAATTGCAACAAGCACTGTGGGACATCTCAGAAGAAATTTTCTCAATTGAGAAAGGAAGAAAAGTTATGGCACTATCTGCTATATGTGTATTTTCAAAAGTGAAGACTCAGCCACAATACAGGCTGAAATTGATACACATACCTTCACCTATCTATTTATTTCTCAGTTCATGATATGAAGAAATGATATAGATGTGTGTCTGGTCTTCCTATATGGGAGAGTGGTTAGGCCGGCGAGTTGGCAGAATTGTTGGCATACTGGGCAAAATGCTTAGCAGCATTTTGTCCATCTTTATGTTCTGAGTTCAAATTCTGCTGAGATTGACTTTGTCTTTCATTCTTTTGGAGTGGATAAAATAAATACCAATTGAGCTCTGAGGTTGATGTCATCGACTTAGCCCCTCCCACCAAACTTGCTGGCCTTGTGTCAAAATTTGAAACCAATATGGGTGAGTGGTTAAAGCAGAGCTAACTAGAAATAACATCATGAGGCCAGGGTGTGTTGGAATGGGTTTGTTGGTCCTGATGACCTCTGAAGACCACAAAGCCTTATTAGAACTGTGCCCAGTTGAGGGCACCAGGACAAAGGGCATGAAATTGACAACACAAGGGTAAAAAGCCTAATTACTGCATTTGTTGAAATATGAACCATCCTAAAGCTTCTTGTCTTGAACAACTAGAGTGACCAGGCTAGAAAATGGGAAAGGAAAACCATGGAAACCAGCTGAGACACCAACAGAAGTAACAAAAACCTGTTTCCAGAGCAAATTTAGAAACAAGTGAGCAAATAACATGTCCCTTAACTGTGGTAACCAGTGGCACTCCATCAGTGTGTGATGATGAAGAAATAATGGTTGCTGAGGAAAGCATACAAATTGTTGAATAAAATGCAAAATCTAAAAAAAAAATAATCAAAGAATAAAAGAAAAAAAATTTCAAAAAACTAAAAGGTCAACATGAAACAAACAAAAAGGCAAAGAGAAATAATTTTTTACAAAACAACAATGATGTCCACCTTAAAAAAATAATGAAGGTGAAGAAAAAGGACAAAGAGCTGAGTTTCACCATTCTTCAAATATCAAACTATCAATTTATAAGATGGTGAGCTAGAAGAATCGCGAGCACTCCAGGCAATTTTGCTTGTCTTTCTGTTCTGAGTTTAAATTCTGCTGATGTTGACTTTACCTTTCATCCCTTTTGGGGTTGATAAAATAAGTATCAGTTGAAGACAGGGATTGATGTAATCAACTTACTCCACACACCTGAAATTACTGGCTTAGTGCCAAAATTTGTAACCATTATTTTATGAGAAATATGGTCACATAACAAACATTCCTGGATTACTTTCAGGCCTAAGGTTGTGGTCAACTTCTGAAAATGTTTTTGGTCTGGCACAGCTACATGATGAGAGGTCAGATTGTGGGGTAAGTCCATTGCCTTTCTCAAGCACTCTTTTCTTCTTTGTCTGCTGGTTATACCAAAAGAATAACATGATGGATGGGGCCTAAAAGGTCAGGTCTTTTATCAACTGTTCAAAATAATAAGTGTGTGCCACTATGGGATTGCACGGTTTACCAGAGATAGTAACCAAGTCAGACTTTACTGCCTTAAAAAATGAGCATCTACTTTTTACATTGCTAGGATGGGGTTACATGAATATATCATTGAGGTGTTGTTCTACAACCAGATGCTCTTCCTGTCACTAAACCATACCTGTTTCTTAAGTAAGAGATCTCTTTTTTCACGTCTTTGAAGGAGCACAGTGAGTGAATGATTTATTGAGACAAGTGACAGCAAGAACAATGTAGTGTAGCTGGCTGCAAGTACCTCAGAAAAAGAACACAGTATGTATATGTATATGCATATATATATATATGTGTGTGTGTGTGTATATATATATATATATATATATATATATACTCTTTTACTTGTTTCAGTCATTTGACTGTGACCATGCTGGAGCACTGCCTTTAGTCGAGCAAATTGACCCCAGGACTTATTCTATCGGTGTCTTTTGATAAACCACTAAGTTATGAGGATGTAAACACATCAGCATCGGTTGTCAAGCGATGTTGGGGTGACAAACACCGACACAAACATATACACACACATACATATCATCATCATCGTTTAATGTCTGCTTTCTATGCTAGCATGGGTTGGACGGTTTGACTGAGGATTGGCGAACCAGATGGCTGCACCAGGCTCCAATCTGATCTGGAAGAATTTCTACAGCTGAATGCCCTTTCTAACACCAACCACTCTGAGAGTGTAGTGAGTGCTTTTACGTGCCACTCAGGTGGTACTGGCAACAGCCACGCTCAAATGGTGTTTTTTACATGCCACCTGCACAGGAGCCAGTCCAGTGGCACTGGCAATGACCTCGCTCGAATGATTTTTCACGTGCCAGTAAGGCGACGCTGGTAATGACCACACTCGATTGGTCCTTTTTATGTGCCCCTAGCATGGAAGCCAGTTAGCTGCTCTGGCAACGATCACAGTCGGATGGTGCTCTTAGCGCTCCACTAGCACGGATGCCAGTCATCAAATTTGATTTCGATTTCACTTGCCTCAATAGGGCTTCGCAAGCAGAGTTTAGTGTCCAATGAAGGAAAGGTACGCATAAGTGGGCTGGTTACACCCCTGGCATAGGCCACAAGGTTATGGTCTCACTTGGCTTGCTGTGTCTTCTCAAGCACAGCATTATTTCCAAAGGTCTCAGTCACTAATCATTGCTTTGGTAAGGCCCAATGTTCGAAGGTCATGCTTCACCACTTCATCCCAGGTTTTCCTGAGTCTACCTCTTCCACAGGTTCCCTCAACCGCTAGGGTGGGGCACTTTTTCACACAGTTACCCTCATCCATTCTCATCACATGACCATACCAGCGCAGTCATCTCTCTTGCACACCACATCTAATGCTTCTTAGGTCCAACTTTTCTCTCAAGGTACTTACACTCTGTCGAGTATGCACACTGACATTACACATCCATCAGATCATACTGGTTTCATTCCTTGTGAGCTTATACATGTTCTCAGCAGTCACGGCCCATGTTTCACTGCCATATAGCATGGCTGTTTATACACATGCGTCATACAGTCTACCTTTTACTCTGAGCAAGAGGCCCTTTGTCACCAACAGAGGTAAGAGCTCTCTGAACTTTGCCCAGGCTATTCTTATTCTAGCAGCTACACTTTCAGTGTACCCTCCCCTGCTACTGACTGGTCACCTAGGTAACGGAAGCTAACAACTACTGCTAGTTTTCCTCCTTGGAATATGGCGGAAGTTGTTTTCTGCACATTTTCAGTGTTTATTGCTCCTGAGCATCTGCCACATACAAAAACTATCTTCCTATTTAGCCTTCCTTTGATATTGCTGCACCTCTTATGTGTCCATAGCTTACACTGGGTACATCTTTTAGAGTTTCTACCTATGCCTTTTCTAAAGATCGAGCAGGGCCATCTACCTGAAGAGATTTGTGGTTTGCCTGCCTTCCTACTTATTAGAACTTTGGTTTAGCTAGGTTGACTTTAAGGCCCTTTGATTCTAATCCTTGTTTCCACACCTGAAACTTCTCCTCTAGTTCTGATAGTGACTCAGCAATTAGAGCAAGGTCATCAACATAGAGGAGCTCCCAGGGGCATCCTGTCTTGAATTCCTCTATTATTGCCTGGAGGACTGTGATAAATAGGAGGGGGCTGAGGACTGAACCTTGGTGGACCCCTACCTCTACCCGGAATTCTTCACTGTACTCATTGCCAACCCTCACCTTACTGACAGCATCCCTGTATATACAACAGGCTTCTTTCAGTTGCCACCAACCAAATCCACACACAAGGCTTTGGTTGGCCTGAGGCTATAATAGAAGACACTTGGCCAAGGTGCCAAGCAGTGGGACTGAACCTGGAACCATGTGGTTCGTAAGCAAGCTACTTACCATGAGTTCTGTAAAGTTCAATGATGCAGGCTGTAACACATTGAACATTGCAATATGTATAAGGACGATTTCTAATTTAGGCCCTAAGTCAGCAATTGTGAGAGGAAGGGCTTAGTCAATACCATTGATCCCCACTACTACTTGACTGGTACTTATTTCATAACCCTTTTACAGTGGAAATCAGACATAGCCATTCAAAATTTCATTACCTTTAACTGCAGAAAGTAGTTTTATATACCAATCTAGGTTTTGGGAAATGTCATGTTTGAAGCTACATTTAGTGATATTCTGGTCTTTTATTCTTTTACTTGTTTAAGTCATTTGACTGTGGTCATGCTGGAGTACCACATTAAAGGGTTTTTTAATTCTATCAGTCTCTTTTGCTGAACCACTAAGTTAAGGGGACATAAACATACCAACATCGGTTGAGAAGTGATGGTGGGGGACAAACACAGATAGAATGACACATACACATAAATGTATACACACACACACACACACACACATATATATATATATATATATATACATACATACAATGGGCTTCTTTCAGTTTCTACCAAATCCACTCACAAGTCAGTCTGAGGCTATAGTAGAAAACACTTGCCCAAAGTGCCATGCTGTGGGACTGAACCTGGAACCATATGGTTGGGAAGCAAGATCCTTACCACACAACCATGCTTGCATGTAATTTATTGAGGTAATGTGGTTTTCAGAAAATACCAATTCTATCTTTTCTTCTTTTTTGGTAGATATTTAACATCATTGCGAGAATAACAATGAAATTTAATTTCACATTTATAGGATTAACCCCCAAATGGCTGGAAGGCAAAGATGATCACAGCAGAATTTGAACTCAGAACAAATGCCACAAATTATTTTTCCAATACTCTGATGACTCTGCTAATCTGCCCCATGTATGTGTGCATGTGTGTGAATGTGTTTGTGTGTGTGTATGTATCTGTGTGTATGTGCATGCGTGTGTGTGTGTGTGTATCTCTATATGAATATATATGCATATATATAGTATATACCTGACATATCTCCATAGTTGTAGATGTGTTTGTTGCCTCCTGCAAGGTTTTCTATTCTATTATCAAATAAAAAATACAAACAAAAAATAAAGATATTAAAAAATACCCATTATTATTGATAATTATACAATATTGAAATATTGCATATGTATGTGTGTGTATTGTTGTGTGTTTATGTGTGTCTGTGTTATAGATGCAAGATGCTCTAGGAAGAGCACAGTCGATACAGGGGTATACTTGTGGTGATGGTGGTGGGGGAAGAGGAAAGCAGACGTGCAGATTCTGGTCACACGGTTGAATGATGTATGTTAGAGTTGAGATATAAAAGTGCCACTACACATGACTAGATGCAGTGATGGTGGTGCAGCAGTGAGTTGATGCACATGATGATTGCAATGGTGCAGAGGTGACTTCATGCATGAGGTGGGTAGGTGGTGGTATGATGCACTAGGTAGTAGTTGCAACGGTAGTGCATTGGTGACTTGATGCATGAGGTGGTTGTGTTGTGTGGGTGTTGTGGTGCTATGGTAATTTGATGCACTAGGTGGAGGTTTAGGTGGTGCAGCTGCAGTGGTAATACCAGTAATGATGTAGGGATGACTTGATGCACTAGCTGATGGTGTAGTGGCCATGGTGGCTAGCAATGATGGAAAGGTGGTGATAATGCCATTATGGAGGTAAAACTATGTGGCCTGGTCATTTAGGCTGCTAATCAGCTCATGATAGTAAAATCAAAGGTTCAATCCTTGGCCCAGGTGGTGCATCGTTTCTTTGATAATGATACAATATTGAAATATTGCATATGTATGTGTGTGTATTGTTGTGTATTTATGTGTGTCTGTGTTATAGATGCAAGATGCTCTAGGAAGAGCACAGTCGATACAGGGGTATACTTGTGGTGATGGTGGTGTGGGAAGAGGAAAACAGACGTGCAGATTCTGGTTGCTGGGGGGATGCATCATAGATACTCTACTAGGCCAAGAGTGAGAAGGCCACAAGGGTGTATATGTCTGTTTGCTGTTACATAAGCGCTTAAATCAGATACAACATGGTATGTATGTTAGACTCTCTTGCAAGTCATGACTATCTGTACAAAGGTGGTGTTGACTTGATGCAGTATGCAGTGATGGATTGGAAAGTGCAGTGATAATTTGATGCTCTAAGTGATGATGCAATTCTGATTTGCATGTAGCAGTATGTGCAGTATGTGGTGGTGATGGTCTTGGAGTAGTAAGCATAGCAGTGACTTCTTCTTGCAACATGGTGGCAGTGCTTTTGGACTGGTAAGTGCAGCAGTGACTTGTTGCAGTATGATGTGGTGTTGGTGGTGATCGTGGAGTCGTCAGTGCAGCATCGCTGAGCTACACTGTGTTGTTGTTTCTGGTCTTGGAATGGTAAATGCAACATTGATTTGTTGCAATATGTGGTGGTAGCAGTGGTGTGCAGCATGACACAACGATGCTGCATCCAGAACACAAATAAAAGAAGGATTTCGAATATAAATTTATTTATACAAACGCAGAATATAAATATGCACCTCACCGCTGTCTTTCACACACACACATACACACGCACGCACACACACACACACAAATATATTTAGGTATAAAAACATTTAATTGTACACTAACGTATGTTTTAATTAAAACGCACATTTAGTTTATTTATATGAACACACGTACGTAGCCGTGCGCACATGCACACAAATACATACATACATACCTACGAATGTACACAAACACACACACACATATGCGCATAAAATGTGTTACACTGCATGCGTATAAAATGTGTTGTTTCGATGCATTTTGAAAAATAAATCGTTGGCTCGCCGAGTGAACGGGCGCACGAGAAATGTTTGTATGTGTGTACGTATGTGTATATGAATGTGCATGTATGTATATATGTGTGCATGTATATCTTCATGTATAGGAATGTACGTTTGTATATATATATACCCATGTATGTGTGTGTGTTTATATATATATATGCAAACATGAATGAATATAAGTATATACATATATGCATATGTTGTTGCTTAGGCCCAGATCAGCCTTGATCGACCAGATCTTTGAAACTATGATCAAATGCATTCCACTTCTGACCCCTTTTTCCTTTTGCATTCCAAGGGATAAGTATCTCTGGTCCTAGGCTTCCAGTTACTGGTCCACTGCATTAACTATGGCAAGAGGTACAATGCAGGGTCCAAGCAACTCGGTGGAATAAATACTACCGGGTAATATTTGTTCGACGCATCGAAAGAATCGGTAATTTTTTGCTGATGTGTCTAACTTTTGCTGAAACACAAGCATATACAATATAATATAATATAATATAATATAAAATAACATAATATAATATATTATATTATACACACGCACTCAAGCACTGGTCAACTCGATGCTTAAGAGACCCGTGGAGTGGTATCGAACCTAGAACTACACAGATACGAAACGAACTTCTTGACTACACAGTAATGCCCGCATCCATTTCTGGAAGATTTCATTGCATCTGGCTATGATTTTCAGCAAATTGAGTGGCCACATTGTGACTGCCTCCTTGGTGCGTGTGATGTGTGTGTATGCATGTGCCTAAACATGAATGAGGGTATGTATATATGCATGTGTATAAACATGAATATGTAATTACATATGCATGTGTATAAGCATGACTATGTGTATGCATATAGGTTTATAAGCACGAATGTATGTATGTATGTTTTTGTCTGTCTTTAAGCATGAATGTGTGTGTAAATGATGTCCATATGCATGACTGCATGTGTATAAGCATAAGCACGAATGCGTGTATGCATGTTTCAGTATGAATGATTAGACGCGCGCGCGAACGTGCGTGTGTACGTGCATTTGTGTGTAAGCATGACTGTATGTGCATGTGCTGGGTTAGTTTAACAATAGCCTTATTACAACGCAGTTACGGTACGCTGCTGTCAATACTTACCATTGTCTAACAACGGTGACATTAAATATAATAAAGAATATAAAAAACTAGATTAAACACCGTAGTTCCAGGCCATTCCCAAGGCCAATTCTTACAGCAATATTAAATATATGGAATTTGCACGTATATTAAACAATTTCGGTCATTTTACGAAATTATATTTTCTTAAAACCAGGGAAAATGCGAATTTTTACACCTTTTTTTTTCTTCATTAAAAAACTTCAGTTAATTAAATTATAGTGAATCAGGCACTGGAACCAACTGTGGCTCACCACCCTCCCTTAGTGCCCTAAGCACGTGCTTTATCTTTGTTTAACGACGAAATGCATAAATATGAATGAATATATTTGTAAAAGTATGGATGTTTGTACGTAAATATGAGTGTATGTATGTGCATAAACATGAATGTATATCTATGCATAAGTTTTTTGCATGTGCTTGCCAGCATACATACGTATGAATGCTTGGGACAAAGTTTCCATGTTAGAAGAGACCGGATACATACATTGCATGCATACACACACATGCATAGATACATACATGGGAGGTATATATGTAAGTACTCGTACATACGAACAAACATGTGTATTATATATATATATGCGTGTGTGTGTGTGTGTGTGTATAAGGCTCTTCTATACGATTACTTCAACTGCTAAAAAGAGCAGCCAGATTCTTTCAAGAAAAAAAAAAAGGACATAGTGAAGTTCAAGATGCCCTATTGCCGAAAACAAAAACAACAAAAAAACTGATGATCACGATTGCAATGGCTTTTGATCACACGTCTGCTCAATCACAGCTGACCTGGGGCTAAACAACGCCAGAAAACATACACATACGCACATACATACATACACACATGGATGCATGCATGCATACATAATACATATGTATGTATGTATGTATGTATGTATGTAAACTGGAAATGTCTGTCAACGCTGGTGGAGTAAATAAGTTGAAACAAAAATATAAGTGGTGTGTGCAAGTGGCCCTGAAAGGGTTCGATTAGAAAGTATATACATTAAAAGGGTTTTAGAGGCAACAGCAACAATATGTGCAAAGTATCTTCCTATGAGGTTATATTAATATATCTAAATACTTTATGAAAAGAAATAAAAAGGAGCCAAACTAAGCATGGCCCCAAAACAAAGACATATTTTTCAAAAAGTGACGAATCTACAAGTCATTATATACCAGTCACAACAGCAAAAATATGAAAAACTATGATATTTCTAAAAAAAGGCAAAAGTAGAAAGTGATTGATTTTCTTTTCGAACGTTTCAGTTCTTATTTACAAGTCTGACGCCGCAGGTAAACCATGCATCAACATCACAACATCACCTATACATACATACAAATATATACATATATATATATGAAAGTCACACCCCTATAGCAAAAACACTAAAAGTGTGGTGTGTGCATATAAGTATACGATATACATACACAGAAATACGTATACAAAAAAGAAACGGAAGAGATTTAGTTAAAATAAGGCTCTTACCTACTTAAAACGATTCTTTGTGGTTTTAAGTTACATATTTTAGTTTCCACAACTCTAAAACATCCATTTACAGCACATAACATAGTTTTACGTTTTTTCTGAATATATTTAGCATTCCAACTTCTTCCCAGTATGTGACTTTATCATATCAGTACTCCTTGTCCAACCTATGACGATGATAGTGGTTATGATGGTGTTAGTGGTTATAATGATGTTGTCGATAGTGATGGTAATACTTGTGTTTTAGTCGCTTTTAACACTTCTTTCTTTTGCATTATTTCCTGTCTCTTCTATCTTATTTTCTTACCCTCTTCTTGCTCTGTCACTATCTCTTTCACTTCTCATAGATAGGCAAACAGTCGTGTGTATGCGCGCGCGCGCGAGTGTGTGTGTGTGTGTGTGTGTGTGTGCGCGCGCGCGTAGCGTGTGTGTGGGTATATAAAAGCTACGCGGAAGATGTGTTGCTTTAACTTTTATTCAACAACCCACCCTTGCTAACCATGTTTACTTTGTGCAATAACAACAATAGCAACAATTGCAACTTACAACGGTTGCCACGACTACTACTACTACTACTACTACTACGACGACGACGAAGACGACAACGTCGACAAAACACCACCATAGAGGAAGAAGACAAGAGTTCTGCAAAAGTTATGATAATGATGATGATGGTTGTAATTTCTAAGCATGTGCTGTGTGTGTGTGTGTGTGTGAAAGTGCGCGTTCGTACGTGCAATCTAAATGCGGGTGTGCAATGTACCAATATGCATAATATATATATACGCGTGCAATATTTTTTAAAGTTGTGCACCGCCTATGTGCATTTAGAGCAAGTATTTGTGCATATATTTCATATGCATGCAACAGAAGTAAACGTTTATGTTTGCAATCTGCACACACACGCACGCATACGCACACACACATAAACATACAGATCAATAAGAATGTAAATTTGCGTGTGTGCGCGCGTGCGTGCGTGCAAGTTTTATCGGTGTGCACACAGATATGCACTTATTTACTTATATGCATATATATATATATATGTGTATGTACATATGAATATATATATATATATATATATATATATTATATATATATATATATATATGTATATGTATATATGAATATACTCAATAATAATAAAGGGTAAAATTAATTAATTAATAATTAATAATTTTACCCAGTATCTCGGTATGTTAAAATAACCTTTATCGGTAACCTTATACATGAAGCAATTTGCTGAACCCTAATTATAATTATGTTTATAATTATAGAATTTATATATATATATATACACAACCTTTATATATAAAATAGATAAGTTGTATTTTATTTCAGTATTGGTATACAAGTGTATCTGTATGCTTGTTGCAATGTCTATATAAGTGTATGTGTATGTTTGCATGTGTGCCTATGTGTGTGTCCACTCCCTCGTCCCCAATTGTTTCAGGAACAACAACCCAGCCACCTCAAAACCCAGGAATACAAGGTAATTATTTTTATGAATTCACCGATTAGGACAGAGGCCTTCATAAAGGGAGTATAATAGGTGGAAGGGGAGAGAAAAAAGAGGCTTGAAGAGAAAAGAAAAGAATGTTCCGAGTGTAGACTGTGTAGAATAAAAACATACATACTTATAAGTGTGTGTGTATTTAAATATATATTTATAGATAAGTGTGTGTATATTTATGTATGTATATATATATATATATATATATAAATATATATATTTATATTTATATGGAACAGGCGACATTAACAATGGAGGGAGGAGGAAGTGGAACGAGATATAGGGAGGTGCCGAGCTCCACGCTTTTTGACACGTGAATTGACGCATGGCTAAAGCACAAATTGTAAACTCACACACACACAGATACACATACATATACAAAGACACATATATACACACACACAGAGACATATATATATATATACATACATAAACACATACATATATTAATACTCATTTCCCAGATTTACTGTTATGCACACGCGTACAGATTCTCCTATACGTTCGTTCACACACAACATACACAAGCACATATATACATTGATACATACATACAAAGAGACACTATACATACATCAAACAGAGAAAGAGAGAAAAAGAAGGGGGAAGAGAGTGAGGAAGGTTCATATAGTCGTATATACGGAACGCTAGCTGATTGGTGCTTTCCAAATATAGTTAAGTGGGCGTGGCTGAGACTGGTCAGGTTAGCTCGACGAGCACGTTTTCAAGTAATAGCCCGCGTGTATTAGAGTAAGCTTCGGTTATTGAGATAGTTATTTATAAATAGAGAGAGAGAGATGTCTGAAAATAGAGGAGAAGGAGAGAAAGATATTTATAAATAGAAAAAAAGAGAAAGATGTTTATAGAGAGGGAGTGAAAGAAAGAAAGATATTTATAGATACAGAGAAAGAAAGATAGCTTTTATAAACAGAGGGAGAAAAAGATGTAAATAGAGAGGTAGGGAAAAGATTTTTATAAGGAGAGGGAGAGAATGATATTTATAAATAGAGAGAGATAACTATAGCTAGAGAGAAAGCGAGAGAGAACAAGTTATAAATAGATAGATAAGTAAAGATAGATAGAATGAAAAAGTGCAAAATGAGGAAAACAGAAAAACAAAAAGGAAATAGAAGTGATTAATTTTATTATTAGAGAATAAAGGCATAAACAAAAATACTTTGACCAGCTGAATATAGTTAAACCAGAATTAATTATTAAGAAAAAACAGAATTAATATTAATATTTCGAGGTTGTCTCCCTTGTTTGTTTTCTTTTTTTTCCCCAGACGACAGTCAAGTACTCGAGCGTCCAATGCCACACACACACGCGCGCGTGCATACATATACGTACATATATATATATATATATATATTGGATCATCCCATAAATAATGCGGTTTTTAATACTTCTTTTATTTTTCAAAATTAAGATGAACAATGTTCTTTTTGTATCTAAAATATACTCCCCTTCATTTTCTGCAATGCTCTTCATCCGGTAGATTTGAAAGGCCACCCTTCCAAAATTCACTTGTCCGTGACGAAAAATACTCCTCCAGTACTGTTCTGACCGCATTTACAGAATTCATATTTTTTCCGTCCAAATGATTTTGAATACTGGGGAAATATCCCGGGAATATGGTAGGTGGGGTACTGTTTCCCATTCAAACTGCTCCAGCCTTGGGAATGTCATCCTTGCTGTATGTGGCCGAGCATTATCCTGATGGAAGAACACCTTTTGTCTTGAAACCGAAGATGGTTGTTTTTCTTATAGCGCTGACTTAAGGCGCTCAAGCTGCTCGTAGTAGATCACCTTGGTTATCGTTTGGTTTGGGTTTAAAAGTTCAAAGTGGACTAAACCTTTCATATCCCTCCAAACAGATAACACCTTATGTGAGTGAAGACCTTCTTTAACCTGGGGTGCCGGTGTTTATCATTTCCCTATCCAATGTCTTTGGCACTTGACATTTTTATAGAGAACCCATTTCTCGTCAGCAGTTGCTATTCGATCCAAAAAAAAAAAGGTTCATTCGTGAGACGTCACAGCAAAGAAGAGCACACATTCACTCTCCGCGCGATTAGACGCAGAAAGTTTAGTGGCACGCGGGTGCTGAGGAATGGTTGAATGACCAAATCCAAGCTTCTCTGCTAGTCCCTCAAAAGTTTTGATGGGATTTTGTTCCACTAGGGTTTGCAGGACGTCATCATCGAGCTCTAGAGATCTTCCAAGATGAGGCTCTTCGTCTAGGCTGTAGTTTCCGGCTCGGAATCTCTGTAATCACCGTTGACACTGGTTTACGCTTATTGTCCGATCCCCATATAATGCTCCTTGCACTTTCCATTGCGTTGTTTGCTTTATTGAACTCATAAAGCAAAATATGCTGAATGTGCTCCTTTGTCATTTCCATTATAGCTTTGAAAAAATAACTATTAAAATCGAACTGCACTCTTGAAAACTTGCATTAAGAATAAAGAGAAGGTAAAATTACTACCTGCTTTTATAGCAAGTTGATGCAGGTAGTTTATCCCACCTCCCTCTGACTTTTAGTTCATGCAATTGAAAAAAAAACCCGTATTATTTATGGGATGAACCAATATATCGAGGGATAAATGGTGTTAAAATATTACTGGTGCTCCCTTCTGGGAGCTGGAACAAGAAAAGTGTTTAAAAATGAGCGGATGGGGTGCTAAGATTTGCTGACGAAGAAAAGCAAACTCAAAAGAAGAAAACTGCACTAGGACAATATTGGCAAACTGTTCAAATGCAGTCACTGCAGCTGGGACTGCCACTCACTTTTGGGTTTCTCTTGTCACAGTAAATGCTGCTCAACCAACAAAGTCGAAGAGAGACTTTCCAAGCGTAGATCCATGGTCCTTGAATACTAAAGGATACCTTCATGCATATATACATACATACATACATACATACATACATACATACATACATACATACATACATACATACATACGTATGTACGTACGATCTTGCGTGCACGCATGCTTGTTTGTACATTGTATGTATGTATGTATGTATGTATGTATGTATGTATGTATGTATGCATGTATGTATGTATGCATGTATGTATAGGCTTCCTTTTCTCTTTTTAATTTTAGAGTAAACTTTGACCGGCCTTCTACTTGGTAGCAAGGTTGTGAAGAAAAAGCATCTTGTTTTAACCATCATCCTTTAAATCTTAAGAAGTTCTTGCACATTTTTATAGTCCCAGATATCACGGTCATTTGTAGCATATGAATTAAGGATTTGCATTCCCAAAATTCCAAGTTCAGTCATACTTTGCTCCAGACAGGTTGGTATATATCCTATTGCTTCAATAGTGTATCTTGGGTACTGGATTTGCAAACTCCTTATCAGTGGGCAGGTGATTTCCACAAAAGAACATATCTTTTCTTTGTGATACCACACAGCAACATCTGGCTGGTTGTGTTTTAACTTGGTGGCTGCTTTGACTTTTAAGTTCCACCAATATTCTTTTGATGCATCGATCTTAGTATGTATACATATGTGTGTGTATGTGTGTGTGTGTATGTCTGGTTTTATATGTTTTCTCATGCATATAGTCGCAAATGTATGTGTGTGTGTCTTTATGTATGTATAGATGTATACGCATGCAATGCACTTTTAATTTATATCTTGCAGTATATATGAATTACAGTATGTGTGTGTACATTGACTAACATATACATTTCCACAATTCTCAACCGATTTTCACCAAACTTTACACCTACATTACTTGCGTCCCAAGGATGGTCATGCATTATAATCTTTTGCCCAGAGTTCCCGCCTAAATGGACAAACCGGGATAACGGTGGTTTACACGGGTTTTTCTCTAATTCGTCGTGTGTTTTTATGTATGTGGGGTTTTTCCATACTTTTTAATCTATATGATCGTATATTGGCATTAGAGAATATTTCTTAGCGGTCTTCACATTTTTGATTTAATACTTATTTATATGTTGTAATTGTATATTATTACTTGTTTAGAGAATATTATAAAAGTGAAAGGATTTTGTCTATTCATTTATTTCGACTGTCCACCTGCGACTAGGAACACTGTACGCGATGGATATCCAATACCAAAGAATCTTAACCTCCATATTTAAACTGCATTAAACTTTGGCAAGCTTACCTTTACCTATTCTGAGTTACTTGAAAGTGATATTCCTTTCCCTCTCTTCTATTTGTTGATACCTTTGTTTACATACCAATGCGTTGTTTCACTTTAAGGATGCTTATTTTATCCGTCCATTATGATATTTCGAACGCGACATCTTTTCACTATTAACTGACAAAGATTCAAAGCCGTGTTCGTGGACTGAAGTCAAACTCTTCATGTCTTCATTTTTCGTTACCTGAAGTCAATTTCAGAGTGGTCGTACACTGTAAGCACGTAGCAAACACATTCTTTTAACTCTACTTTTTCAAGTAGGTATTATATTTCTATTTTTGATCGTACCAATCATACTTCTCTTCAGAAAAAATAGCTCCCTTTACTGCTGAATAAAATAAACTCGCAGAGGGGAAGTTTCAACGTCTTCCTTCTATTTCCTTACACCATTTATGTGGCTGTTTCTGAGAAGAAATTTCGCTTTCATGTTAAGCAACTAGTCATTATCCGTAATCTACTCCCAAAACACTTCAGTAGCTCTACTTTGCATCACTTGCAAACTTATAGGTTCTGTGATCATTAAAGTGCAACGACCTCCTCAATAACGAGCCTTCAATTTGGTTTTCTGTTCCTAGATTAATCGTAAACATAGATTGCTGTGCTACTCATAAACCTTCTCAGTAGTTCAATTATTTCGTGAAAAAATACCACCAAAGCAACTTTGACCGTCCAAAGGACGGGTGCGTTTGCTAGTTGTTCTATAAGATCAATATAGCTACGAACCCCAATATTAAAATATCACGTACACAGAGATATTTCATCTCCCTGTTATATCTATTGTGTTTTTAACACAATAAATCCATTAGAGATGCTATCTCAGAACAAGTACTGCAGTAACTGACTTATTGACAGTGTTTACTCATTTATTATAATATATAAATGGCTATTTTAACAATTCTTTTATTCTTTTACTTGTTTCAGTCATTTGACTGTGGCCACGCTGGAGCACCACCTTAAGCGGTTTTAGTCGAGCAAATCGACCCTAGAACTTATTCGTTGTAAACCTAGTACTTATTCTATCGGTCTGTTTATCAAACTGCTAAGTTATGGGGATGTCAACACAACAACACTGGTTGTCAAGTGATGGTGGCAAGGACAAACACGGATACAAGCACACAAATATACACACACGCACACACAAACACACACACGCACGAACACACACACACACACATTTCGTTTTTGGATTTGGCTTGCAAGATTCTTTATGTGAGTTCGTGTGTTGAAGCATATTCTGTTGTGTCTGGAGAGAGTTATTTTCTTTTTGAATCAAGACTATTGAAAAGTTTGCAAGATGCAACGAAAATTTTAGGAAAATAAAAATAAGGAATAAGTGGAAATTTTACTGGTGAGTGTTTTAACTTAAAAGACACAAAAAGAAAATGACTCTCCCCAGACACATGGCAGGCTTCTTTCAGTTCCTACCAAATCCACTCATTAAGTTTTAGTTGGCCTGAGGCTATAGTAGGAGGCACTTGTCCAAGGTGCTATGCAGCGGGACTGTATCCAGAACTATGTGGTTGGGAAGCAAGTACCACACAGACAAAGAATGTAGACCGCAATAGGCCCAAGTGATACGATAATTCTATGTGGTTAAATAGCATATATTCTGTTCCAAGAGTTTGTAATAACATGCTGCAATAATTCAGTAATTCAAGTAGAGAAAAGGCAACAATTTTCAGAATAAAGCATTCATAAAAACAAGGTGGAATTAAAACATATGGAACCAGTGTTACATATTGTTAGAAATGGTTAGCTGTGCTTTAGAAGACCTGTCAAGTCAAATGAAATCATAGTTGTGACCAATGTTGTATAAATGGTACCTGTGCTGGTGGCATCTAAAAAGCACTCTTTGAATTTTGAGCCTCACAAAGGCAGTGACAAGTGACCGAGACCTTTGGCAATATACTGTGTAAATTAGGAGGTTCACGAAGAAGATGTGTCAAGCCAAGTGGGATCATAGTCATGACCAATGATGGTATTTTATAAAGGGCACCTGTGCCAGTGGAATGTAAAAAGTACCCACTACACTCTTGGAGTGGTTGGTGTTAGGAAGGACATCCAGCTGTAGAAACTATCCAAATCAGATTGAAACCTGATGATGATAGTGCATGTGGTAAGGTAGTTGGTAAATGAAAAGTTATGGTCAATTGCTGTTTTGTTCAATTGAAATGTGTGGAAATAACAGTAGCTGGAATGGTAATTGGAAATAACTGATTCTGTTCTGGTTGAATTCTGGGTGAAGAGACAGCAGATTTTGCTTCATTCTACCAAAAAGGAGAGGCTGAGTAGATTTGAGTTCCTGTTTATATAGTCAGTGCCTATCTGAGAAATGGAGGTCAGCTTGTTGCTCTGGCAACGATCTCACTCATGGAGCGCTAAGAGTACCACACAAGTGAGATCGTTGCCAGAGCAACAAGCTGGCATCCGTGCCGATGGCACGTTAAAAACACCATCCAAGCGTGATCGTTACCTGTATCGCCTTACTAGCACTTGTGCTGGTGGCACGTGAAAAAACATTCAAGCGAGGTTGCGCCCTTAAATATGGTTTCTGATTACAAATATCTTGGGTCATACATATCATCATCTGGAAAAGACTTTCTAACTAGAAAGGGTATGGCCTGGTCAGCCTGTAATGACATGCATAAGATCTGGTCATCAAATCTAAGTAGAGACTTCAAACTTGAAATCTTCAAAGCCACAGTCGAACTAATTCTACTATATGGCTCAGAAACCTGGACATTATCAAAGAAGCTTGAGAGGCGGTTGGATGGAACCTACACTCGCCTCCTTATGAGAGCTCAAAATCTCTCGTGGAAGCGCCATCCAACCAAAATGCAAATATATGGGAAACTACCACCTGTGTCATCTCTTGTGAAAGGTAAGAGAGTCCAGTTTGCTGGACATGTTGTAGAGCTGAAAAAGAGGTAATTTCTACTCTTCTCCTCTGGAAGCCATCTACTCGCAATACCAGAGGGCGCACACTCTCCTACCCTGATGTAATCTCCAGGGATACAGGCATCCAGCAACAGGACCTCCGTAATGCCATGATGGACCGTGAAGTCTGGCGTAGCATGGTAAATTCCATTGTCTCGACCACAGTCGAACAATGATGATGATGATGCCACTGGACTGGCTCCTGTGCAGGTAGCATGTAAAAAGCACCATTTGAGCGTGGCTGTTGCCAGTACCGCCTGACTGGCCCTCGTGTCAGTGGCACGTAAAAAGCACCCACTACACTTTCGGAGTGGTTGGCATTAGGAAGGGCATCCAACTGTAGAAACTCTGCCAGATCAGATTGGAGTCTGGTGCAGCCATATGGTTCACCAGACTTCAGTCAAATTGTCCAACCCATGCTAGCATGGAAAGCAGACGTTAAACGATGATGATGATGATGATGATGATGATTGGTCCAATAAACTAACAAAAAATAGCAAATGATAAAACCTTCAGCTGGCTGCATAATGGTTGCTACATTAATCTTCTAGATTGCTGTAAAAGTAGCAGTGGTTAAGCATCAAACTAAACAAAAGGTGTGGCTGTGTGGTAGGGAGCATTGTTCCCAATCACATGGTTCAGGGTTCAGTAGAAGACACTTACCTTGGGTAAGTGTCTTCTACTATAGGTTCAGGCTGACCATAGCCTTGTGAGTGGATTTGGTTGACAGAAACTCGTTGTATATATATATGTTTGTGTGTGTGTGTATGTGTGTGTGTGTTTGTGTGTGTTTGTATGTGTGTATGTGTGTGTATATGTGTGTGTGTGTGTGCGAGTGCATCTTTGTGTCTGTATCTGTCCCCCACTACTGCTTAACAACCAGTGCTGGTGTGTTTATGTCCTCATAACTTAGCAGTTCAGCAAAAGAAATCAATAGAATAAGTACAAGGCTTAAAAAGAAATAAATATTGGGGTTGACACATTTAACTGAAAATTCTTCAAGGTGGCACCCCAGCATGGCCACAGTCTAATGATGAAAGAATTCTAAAAAATGATAAAAGATACAAATACACTAAAAGTGATTGAATTTACAGATACTGTGTGGCAAAGAAATTGATAAACATACGATGTATACATACACAAACTGCATGCGAAATGCAAGTGAGTCAGTATCTTCTGTGTGTGTTTTCCTACGACTATGTCTGTAGAAAGTGACTGAGTAACAGTTTAAGGTTTTATTATACAGGCACCTATGAAATGTAATGCCTTGCTACTGCATATTTTTTAGTCAAGTTTAACAGTTGGTAATTTTGAGAATGTTTGTAACAGGATTCTGTATTATAAAAGGCATTTGTTAGTACCATCTTAAGGCAAAAACACACTGGGCAATTATTCTGGAGCCTCTACAGATCTAGGGTAGCAATGCTAGTCTACATATGCAGTGATTGAGCATTGCTTTGTCCAAGGGTCCATAATGTTGATAAAACAGTCCTGTGACCTGGTGCTAAATAACAACAGCAATAACATTAACTAGTTTCTCAACATTGGAAGAATGAGCGAGTGAAATAAGATATTTCTCAAATTGAAGGCATTTCATTGGGAAATTTACATCAAATGTCTAACAAATTCTGCTTTACCCCTCATCTTCCTCCTTCTCCCAACACCTCAACGCTCTCACCACCACCACAACCACCACCTATTCTTATTAACGTTTTTCTTTCCATGCCTACATAGGTTGCATAGATTGAAATAGAGCACATTTCCACAGAAATTGATTCTGTGTTTTCTCTAGAGGCACTCACCTTCTCACCTAACAATAAAGAAGTGGAATTGAATCTGTACATGTGCTATTATTATTATTATTATTATTATTATTATTATCATTGACACAACGATTAATTGATTTTATTGCAGTTGTCGCCATTGTCTGGTGATTTTTTTTTTGCGTGTTTTTTTGTTTTAAAAACATTTTGAGGGATGTTTGGTTAACAAGTTGCATGAATAATCTTAGTTAATCAAAGTTGTTCTTTCAACTCACAAAAGAAAAATCAAGGGACCAAGGCAGAAAGAGAAAGAGAGAGAGAGAGAGAGAGAGAGGATATCCTCTTTTTTACTCTCTTTATTTGTTTCAATCATTTGACTGTGCCCATGCTGGAGCACCACCTTTAGTTGAGCTAATCGAACCCAGGACTTATTCTTTGTAAGCCTACTACTTATTCTATCAGTCTATTTTGTCGAACTGCTAAGTTACGGGAACGTAAACACACCAGTCCCTGGCCCATCAGAAATCATTGCTGAGATGCTTAAAATTTCTGGCAGTGTAGGTCACCTATATTGTAAATTAGGTGGTTCACGAAGGAGTCATACCCAGTGACTGGTGTTGCCACATCATAGTCAACAGCTACAAAGGTAAAAATGATGCTTTAGATAGAAATAATTACGGAGGTATGAAATTGTTAGATCAGTTGATGAAAGTTATGGAGTGGGTCATAGCCGAACTAATTAGGAAGAGAGTTAGTCTAGATGAGATGCAGTTTGATTTTGTGTTAGGGAGAAGCACCACTGATGCTATATTTTTGGTAAAGCAGCTGTAGAAGAAGTACCTAGCCAAAGATAAACCTCCGTACTTAGCTTTTGTTGACTTGGAGAAAGCCTTTGACTGCCCCCCACCCAGTCCATCATCTGGTGGTCAATGCAGAAATTAGGGATAGACAAATGGTTGGTGAGAGCTGTACAAGCCATGTACAGAGACGCTACCACTAGGGTGAAGGTTGGCAATGAGTACAGCAAAAAATTCAGAGTACAAGTAGGTGTTCACCAAGGATCAGTCTTCAACCACCTCTTGTTCATCATAGTCCTCCAGGCAATAACAGAGAAATTAAAGACAGGCTACCCCTTGAAGCTCCTCTATGCTGATGACTGTGTTCCTATAGTTGAATCACTAACAGAACTAGAGAAGAAGTTTCAGATATGGAAGCAAGGTCTAGAATCGAAGGGCCTTAGAGTTAACCTAGAAAAAACCAAAGTCTTAGTAAGTAGGAAGGCAGACAAACCACAAATCCCTTCAAGTAGATGGCCCTGCTCGATCTGTAGGAAAGGCATAGGTAGAAACTCCATAAGATATACCTAGTGTAAGCTATGGGCACATATGAGGTGCAACAATATCAGAGGAAAGTTAACAGGGAAAATTGCTTTTGAGTGTGGAAGACGCACAGGTACAATAAACACTGAAAATGTACAGAAAATAGACTCCATCAACTGCCAGTGAGGTAAGCTAGAGGTAGTAGATAGCTTCCATTATCTAGGTGACTAAGTTAGTAGTGAAGATAGATGCTCTGAGAGTGTAGCTGTTGGAATAAGATTAGGCTGGGCAAAGTTCAGAGAGCTCCTACCACTGCTGGCAACAAAGGGCCTCTCTTAGAGTGAAAGGCAGATTGTATGATGCCTGTATGTGAACAGCCATGCTAAATGGCAGTGAAACATGGGCTGTGACTGCTGAGGACATGTGTTGGCTTGAAAGAAATGTAGCCAGTATGCTTTGCTGGAGTGCAATGTCAGTGTATATGTTCAACAGAGTGTAAGCATCTTGATAGAAAAGTTGGGTGTAAGAGGTATCAGATGTGATGTGCAAGAGAGACGACTGCACTGGTATGGTCATGTTATGCGGATGGATGAAGACATCTGTGTAAAGAAGTGCCAATCTCTAACTGTGGAGGAAACCTGTGATAGAGGTAGACCCTAGAAGGACAAGGTGGTGAAGCGTGATCTTTGAATTTTGGGCCTCACAGAGGCAATGACTAATGACTGAGATCTTTGGCAATATGCTGTTCTTGAGAAGATCCATCAAGCCAAGTGAAATCGTAGTTGTGGCTGATGCTGGTGTCATGTAACTGGCACCCATGCCAGTGGGACGTAAAAAGCACCTTTTGAGTGTTGGGTCACACAGAGGCAAAGTGGCTTATGCTGGTGGTACATGAAAAGCTCGTTTTGAGTGTTGGGCAATGACCGAGACCTTTGGCATTATGTTTTGCTTGAGAAGAAAACCCATCAATCCAAGTAAAATTGCAGTCATGGCAGATACCGGTGTCATGCAAATGGCACTCATGCCAGTGGAGTAGTTGGCGTTAGGAAGGGCATCCAGGTATAGAAACCATGCCAAGTTAGACTAGAGTCTTGTGCAGCCTTCCAGCTTGCCAGCCCTGGTCAAACCGTCCAACTCATGCCAGCATGGACAACAGATGTTAAATGGTGATGATGATGACACACACGCACACACACCGGTGATCTAAACGAATAAGTACGCTTGGTAAGTGCTATAATTAGTCATCTGCCAAGTTACAAGTTCATGGTTGAAGCTGGAGCTAGGAATCCATATTAGGCTTCTGAGTCAGCGGATATATATAATACTAGCTTAAAAGCTGCTTATCATGTGACTTTTAAGCTATCTCCTGTGGAAGGCTCTTCATTAGGCTTTGCGCCCAACAATGACACTTCATGCATTGGGTACATAATAAATTTTATTAAACTTGAACAATATTTTTCAAGCAATGAACAATTTTCATCAAAACAATGATATAATTTGTTGACTTGGAACTTATTGCAAAGCTGCATGATGAACAACATTTTTTGTCTACTCATTCAGGGGTCAGATCAATTTTTTTCTATCTAACCTCTTTCTCTCTTTCTTTTTCTGCTGATTGTTTTCATCCTTCACCATCATCAGTATCACCACCATAACTGCCAAGCACACACCATTCAGACTTCTGACGCCACCACCATCAATACCTTTGACTTTTCTGCCTTCTTCACCACCATCACCACTGTCTTTCCCATTGTTTTCTCTCACATCATCCCTGACTCCCTACCCCAATCATCACCACCACCTCTGCCTCTATCACAACTACAGCTCATACTATTACTATCACCATACTATTACCATAACAAAAAGATTAAATGTGTGTCTTTGTTCAGTATGTTATTCAGCATGTTGCTTCAGTGTGCAGTCCCTCTCTCTCTCTTATTATTACTCCTACTGCCACCATCAACACTATTACTTTTAATAAAACATCATCAACTCTCCCTAAATTTCTTTGTTTCTCTTTCTCTCCCTCTCTTTTTCTTTCTCTTTCTCTCTCTCTCTGTCTTCACTACCACTCTCACCATCTCTATGCCTACTATTACTCTCACCCCATCATGAGGAATAGTAGGAGTGTCATTGAATAGTGAGAGAGGGGGTCTAAGTGTGACACACTGACACACAGAAATTAGTTTGCACATTTATTATGTTAGATTTGAGGAAAAAGGACAGTAAAAACCAAGGCAGGACAAGCATGTCAAGTAATTTAGAATATTTAATTAGGGTAAGGTGAATTTGAAGTCTTACAGCTGTTTCTGGGCTATCCAAGTGATAGGCTAGCATGTTCGTACCCTGGGTATTCCATCAAGATGAGTATGTGTGAAAGTTCTAGACAGGGAAATTCACAGTCTATAAGGAATAAAATAATGAATAAAATAGTAGATAAAAGAATAAAGAGTAAAGTAGTAGATAGAAGAATGCAGATAGGAGAATAAGGTTCACAGTTCATCTTCCAGAGGCAATTGAGGTTGGTCCATACTTCCATGAAGGTATACTTCCCTTAGGTATAATCCCAGATATATCCAAGCAATACTTTGGCAGTATTTTGAATGTTGTGTTCATGTTGAAGGAATAGAATTAAGTGGTTAGCTAATCAATGCAGCAACAACACTAGACAACTCAAGCACACATGCGCTGCCAATAAAACGTAGAGTGTGTTGCAAAAGGTCCTTGTGCCATATAACTATGATTACCGGCATTGTGCCTTACATAGCGACCAAAGTGGGACTGAAGCCAGAACCATGTGGTTGGTAAGCAAGCTACTTACCACACAGCCATTCCTGCGCCTATATAATATATCTAAAGAGATTTTTTTCTGTAAGGCTGGAACAATGCAAGAATGTACAAAGTAAACTATAATAATGGTTTAGTAAGCTGGACATAAGGTAATTTAATCTTGTATAATGTATATATATATGTTTAAATACATATATATATTGATTAAAACAGAAATGAAAAGGCAAACCATTTGAAAAGACTTGACAAGGATATTTAATTTAGATATATGATAAATAGGTATACATAGTTGGAGTCACCTGACAAAAATTCCTTGTTAAGTTTATATATATATTCATTCATTCTCATTCACATTTGAATATATATATAAATATATATACATACATGTATGTATGGCCCAGTGGTTAGGGCAGCAGACTTGCGGTCGTAGGATCACGGTTTCGATTCCCAGACCGGGTGTTGTGCGTGTTTATTGAGTGAAAACACCTAAAGCTCCACGAGGCTCCGGCAGGGGTTGGTGGTGATCCCTGCTGTATTCTTTCACCACAACTCTCTCTCACTCTTTCTCCTGTTGGCCTGCTCGCTTAGCCAGTGGGGTGGCATCAGTTGAAGGCTAAAACAATGCGAAGCGCATTGTGACCAGCGATGTGTAGCAATATCTGATAGCCTGGTTGGTCACGGTGATCACGATGATATATACATACATACTAACTAACTAACATACATATATATATGTACATTTATATATGTATGTATATGTGTGTGTGTGTATGTGCCTCCCCCACCCATTTGATGAATTAAAATAAAGCAACTCTGAGTAATATAAAAATAGTAACAATATGTGTTTAATCTGATTTATTATAAATAGATTCATTTTTTCCCACAACTTGTTCAATTAAAAACAGTACAACTGAATACAATTGTTTGTCTGGTGTTTTATTTGTTTACACCTAGAAAAGGAATTTCTTATCTATTTTTGTTAACGAATCTCACTGACTAAATCAATTATTCATTCTGTAACATGATGGTGGTGTCCAATTATTGCAGGCTGCTGTAATTTGGAGG